>NW_027658409.1:72500-75000 GCF_041902795.1 Electrophorus electricus
CCGGGCAAGAGCTAATCGCTCTGCCCAGTTTACCCGGGCAGCCCCTTCAGAAGTGAAGTGGACCCCCAATATCTTCAGGGGTCCATCACTGAGGGCAAGCCCACCAGCGATGTCCCTCCTGTGCCTCCAGCAGCCGAAGTACTTGGCAACCGACTTGCCGAGGTTTAATGCGGCACCGGAAGCTTCTCCGAACGACCGCACCATGTCCAAGGCGTGCCTGAGCGACTGGTCCGAGCACACGAACAACGTGGTGTCGTCCGCATACTGGGCCAGCTTTACCACTGCACCTCCGCCCCCCGGGAGGGGGAGACCGTCTATTTCCGGGTGGGCCCTTATGGCGGCCGCAAGTGGCTCTATATAGAGCGCGTAGAGCAGGGGAGAAAGAGGACACCCCTGTCTCACTCCACTCACTTGCGGGACCAGTTCGCTGAGGTGACCGTTGATGGAGACACGGCTTCCCACCCCAGCGTACAATGTCTGAAACCACCTCATAAAAAAGGGCCCGAACCCTAGCTTAATCAACACCCTCTCCAGGAAGCGGTGGTCCACCCGGTCGAACGCCTTCTCCTGGTCTAAGCTCACCAGCGCCAGAGGGACATTTCTGTCCTCTACCCAGGAGATGGCATCCCTGATCAAATGGAGGTTCCAGGTAGCCGATCTCCCTGGGACCCCGCAGGTCTGGTCGCCGTGAACCAAGAGTGACATGGCTTTTTTCAGTCGTTCGGTCAGGGCCTTTGCGAAGATTTTTACATCTACGCAAAGCATGGTCAGGGGCCTCCAATTGGCGAGATCTGTGGGATCGCCCTTCTTGTACAATAAGGAGAGTGCCCCGGACCGCATGCTCTCAGTGAGCAAACCCTGCCGGTGCACATCCTCGGCTACCTCCACGATCTCCGGCCCTAGGACATCCCAAAATGTGGAGTAAAACTCCACAGGGAGTCCATCCAGGCCAGGGACCTTGCGCCGGTTCATTTTGCCAAGTACCCCCGTTAACTCTGCCAGAGTAAAGGGGGCCTCTAAGCTGTCCCGGGCGGTGCTCGGAAGGCAAACCTTAAGATGTTCTAGGAACTGCTCCCCTACTTCAAAGTTAGTGGTCCTTTTATTAAAAAGTTTTTTTATAAAATTCTTTTGCAACCTCCATCATCCGGGCCGGGTCCGAACAGGTGTGGCCTTCCGAGTCTCTGAGCGATGTAAAACATCGCTCTTCACGAGCCTGCCGGACCCTTTGAAAAAACGACGCGGTGCAGCACTCATCCTCCTCTGCCTGCTGCATCCTGGCATGAAACAGGAGGGCTGCCGCGGACCTCTCGTGCAGAACCCTGAGTTCGTCTTTAAGGGCCTGCACTCTAACGAGGTCCAGCTCCCCTCCGTTATTCCGATCAACGTATTCTCTTTTTAATTGCCTCTCCACATCCCGGACTCGACCCAGCCTTTCGGCCTTGCGCCGGCGGCAGTAGTGGGTTATCAGAGCACGGGTCCACTCTTTCACGTGCTCCCACCATGCCGCGGGAGAGACATAACCATCCTTACAGCCTCGCCAGGCTGCAAAGTGGTCTCGGAACAGAGATAGGAACTCTGCTTCCTCCAAGACCTGCACGTTAAGCTTCCAATAACCCCTGCCCACTGCAGGCGCGTTAATGGAAGCACTGGCCTCCAACACCAAATGGTCAGAGTACCAGCGTGGGGTCAAGGAGGCTGTCTTAAAAGTCACGGAGGGTGACGCCAAGATATAATCTAAACGGCTTGTTGCCCCTCGACTGTTATGCCAGGTGTGGCCCGGATCTCTGGGGTTGCATTTTTTAAAAGCGTCAGAGAGACTGAAATCGCTCAGCAGCTTTTGAAAATGCTTCCGGCTGACATCCGCTCTCCCTTCCAAGAAGACATTAAAATCACCTGCCAAAAAAAGGTGTCTATGTGTGACACAGGACGGGACCAGTGCGTCAAAAAATGCAATTCGGGACGAGGCCTCTACCGGAGCGTAGGCACAAAGTACCCGAAGGTGTTGGCCTCTCCAGGTGGCGTCCACCCCCATCGCCCTTCCCGGCACGATGTCGAAGGCGCTCACCTTCTCGAAAGTGGGGTCCCCCAGCAGGATCCCCACCCCCGAAGAGCGGACGCCACCCACGCTCCAGTAGGCTTTACCTTTTTTCCATTGATGAGCGAACATAGCCTCGTCCCTCCGATCCCTCAGGTGAACCTCTTGCAAACAACAGATTGCTGAAGGGGACGATGCCAAACACTGGAACACTGCTGCTCTCTTTTCTGCGTTTTGCAGTCCTCTGACATTTGTTGTTAAAATAGTAAAATCTGCCATAATAAAGGAAGAGAGAAAGAGTCGGCTCGTTAAAACAGTAAAAAATCCCTAAGACTCTAAAACCGAGGAGTCCCCCCCCTCCAGTTTATCTCCAATATCCCCAATATAGGGAGTCTCGTTCGGAGACCCCTCCCTGCCGCCATAATGCAAGGGTGGCGAAAGTGTGTTCTCGTCCGGGCCACCCAG
>NW_027658409.1:120000-125000 GCF_041902795.1 Electrophorus electricus
ACATACAATTCTACCGAATACAAAGTTTTAATCTATCTAAGCTACCATGGTGGCTAAAAAACCAATAAAACACGGTGGTCCGTTGGGACCACCGGATGGAGCAGAGTCTCAGCTAAATATAAAAACCGTTTGAAACTAAAACCCTATGTAGACGCCGGGGGGCCTACAGCTCGAAGAGGCCCTTCCACCTCTCCTTCGCCGCGTGGTAGCCCCACCGGATGACGTCATGCTCCATCCTGAATCTTAAATCACCACGCACTTTTTGCAACAACCCCCAGGTGTCCAGGCGCGTCCCTTTTCGGATGAGGCTGGTCCTCGCATTCCAAAGATGTTTTTTGGTAATGCTTACCAGCTCCCACATCCGGGGCGCGAAGGATGGCCTGGTATCCTGGGGCCACCCCCATGTGACCTTATTATAGGTCAATTGAAACTGCGGGTCTAATGTCCTGCACAGGTCGGCTACTTTACCCCAGACATCCCGCGCATACCCACAGTCCCAAAACACATGCCGAAGAGTTTCCTCCTCGGCACAGTTGGGCCTCGGGCAGCGAGGGTGCCTGGTGAGCCCGTGCCTGTACAGGACATCCCTGACTGGCAACTTCCCATGTATGCAGCGCCAATTCAGGTCCTGCAGCCGGTTGTCTAGACCTTTGGGCTGTACTCTGGACCATGTGTCCTCCTCCAGGCCCACAACTGCGCGAGTCCCCCGTGCCTCAAGCACAGTCTTGTACAGTAACCTGTGCTTGGCAAGGGACTCGGGCCGCAGACCCGCCGGAAGCGACTTGCTCCACCGTACCATATGGTCAAAGTGCTCCGGCAGCGTCTCAGCCTTGGGGCCGGAGTTAGACCACGTGCGCACAACCTTACGTAATGGCCAGGACAGCCACAACCGAATAAAATACTGATGGGGGTGCTCGAGGGGAGCAGCTAACCGTGCACAGAGCTGTGCAAAGAACAGGCAGTCCAACTTGAGAGGGAAGTCAGGGACATCCCTCCCACCCTTGTCCTTTCCCAGGTACATAACTTCCCTCCTCACATACTCATACTTGCCCCCCCAGACGAGATTAAAAACGTCCTTTGTCAAGCCCCGCCGCATCGAGCGGGGCATTGGGTATACATGAGCCAAGTAGAGCAGTGAGGGAAGCACATCGGCCTTCAATGCTAGTACCTTCCCTAGGAAGGACAGGGACCTGGACTTCCACAGCCCCAACTTTTTCCGGGCAAGAGCTAATCGCTCTGCCCAGTTTACCCGGGCAGCCCCTTCAGAAGTGAAGTGGACCCCCAATATCTTCAGGGGTCCATCACTGAGGGCAAGCCCACCAGCGATGTCCCTCCTGTGCCTCCAGCAGCCGAAGTACTTGGCAACCGACTTGCCGAGGTTTAATGCGGCACCGGAAGCTTCTCCGAACGACCGCACCATGTCCAAGGCGTGCCTGAGCGACTGGTCCGAGCACACGAACAACGTGGTGTCGTCCGCATACTGGGCCAGCTTTACCACTGCACCTCCGCCCCCCGGGAGGGGGAGACCGTCTATTTCCGGGTGGGCCCTTATGGCGGCCGCAAGTGGCTCTATATAGAGCGCGTAGAGCAGGGGAGAAAGAGGACACCCCTGTCTCACTCCACTCACTTGCGGGACCAGTTCGCTGAGGTGACCGTTGATGGAGACACGGCTTCCCACCCCAGCGTACAATGTCTGAAACCACCTCATAAAAAAGGGCCCGAACCCTAGCTTAATCAACACCCTCTCCAGGAAGCGGTGGTCCACCCGGTCGAACGCCTTCTCCTGGTCTAAGCTCACCAGCGCCAGAGGGACATTTCTGTCCTCTACCCAGGAGATGGCATCCCTGATCAAATGGAGGTTCCAGGTAGCCGATCTCCCTGGGACCCCGCAGGTCTGGTCGCCGTGAACCAAGAGTGACATGGCTTTTTTCAGTCGTTCGGTCAGGGCCTTTGCGAAGATTTTTACATCTACGCAAAGCATGGTCAGGGGCCTCCAATTGGCGAGATCTGTGGGATCGCCCTTCTTGTACAATAAGGAGAGTGCCCCGGACCGCATGCTCTCAGTGAGCAAACCCTGCCGGTGCACATCCTCGGCTACCTCCACGATCTCCGGCCCTAGGACATCCCAAAATGTGGAGTAAAACTCCACAGGGAGTCCATCCAGGCCAGGGACCTTGCGCCGGTTCATTTTGCCAAGTACCCCCGTTAACTCTGCCAGAGTAAAGGGGGCCTCTAAGCTGTCCCGGGCGGTGCTCGGAAGGCAAACCTTAAGATGTTCTAGGAACTGCTCCCCTACTTCAAAGTTAGTGGTCCTTTTATTAAAAAGTTTTTTATAAAATTCTTTTGCAACCTCCATCATCCGGGCCGGGTCCGAACAGGTGTGGCCTTCCGAGTCTCTGAGCGATGTAAAACATCGCTCTTCACGAGCCTGCCGGACCCTTTGAAAAAACGACGCGGTGCAGCACTCATCCTCCTCTGCCTGCTGCATCCTGGCATGAAACAGGAGGGCTGCCGCGGACCTCTCGTGCAGAACCCTGAGTTCGTCTTTAAGGGCCTGCACTCTAACGAGGTCCAGCTCCCCTCCGTTATTCCGATCAACGTATTCTCTTTTTAATTGCCTCTCCACATCCCGGACTCGACCCAGCCTTTCGGCCTTGCGCCGGCGGCAGTAGTGGGTTATCAGAGCACGGGTCCACTCTTTCACGTGCTCCCACCATGCCGCGGGAGAGACATAACCATCCTTACAGCCTCGCCAGGCTGCAAAGTGGTCTCGGAACAGAGATAGGAACTCTGCTTCCTCCAAGACCTGCACGTTAAGCTTCCAATAACCCCTGCCCACTGCAGGCGCGTTAATGGAAGCACTGGCCTCCAACACCAAATGGTCAGAGTACCAGCGTGGGGTCAAGGAGGCTGTCTTAAAAGTCACGGAGGGTGACGCCAAGATATAATCTAAACGGCTTGTTGCCCCTCGACTGTTATGCCAGGTATGGCCCGGATCTCTGGGGTTGCATTTTTTAAAAGCGTCAGAGAGACTGAAATCGCTCAGCAGCTTTTGAAAATGCTTCCGGCTGACATCCGCTCTCCCTTCCAAGAAGACATTAAAATCACCTGCCAAAAAAAGGTGTCTATGTGTGACACAGGACGGGACCAGTGCGTCAAAAAATGCAATTCGGGACGAGGCCTCTACCGGAGCGTAGGCACAAAGTACCCGAAGGTGTTGGCCTCTCCAGGTGGCGTCCACCCCCATCGCCCTTCCCGGCACGATGTCAAAGGCGCTCACCTTCTCGAAAGTGGGGTCCCCCAACAGGATCCCCACCCCCGAAGAGCGGACGCCACCAACGCTCCAGTAGGCTTTACCTTTTTTCCATTGATGAGTGAACATAGCCTCGTCCCTCCGATCCCTCAGGTGAACCTCTTGCAAACAACAGATTGCTGAAGGGGACGATGCCAAACACCGGAACACTGCTGCTCTCTTTTCCGCGTTTTGCAGTCCTCTGACATTAGTTGTTAAAATAATAAGATCTGCCATATTAAGAAGAAAGAAAGAGTCGGCTCGTTAAAACAGTAAAAATCCCTAAGACTCTAAAAACGAGGAGTCCCCCCCCTCCACTTTATCCCCAACATCCCCAATATAGGGAGTCTCGTTCGGAGGCCCCTCCCTGCCGCCATAATGCAAGGGTGGCGAAAGCGTATTCTCATCCGGGCCACCCGGCTTGGCAAGCAGGGAGGGGTCTGTGGGCCGGGGGGACCCCTCAACAGGCGCCGCCGTTAAGGGGGGGCCCGCCTTCATCCTCTTATCCTGCTCCTGCAAGGCTTGCTTCCTCTTCCTCTTGGCCTTGCCAAGAGGAGCAGGGGGTGCCCCCTTTGACCGAGGGGTTTGGCCCGGGGCCGGGTCCTCCTCCCCCGCCGATGATGAGGATGATGACGATGGTGATGTTGGCGCTGTCCCTAGGGTAGCAGGGGGGGTAATGTTCTCCTCCATGCCTCCCGGGGGGGGAGCGTCCTTATTTGTTACCAGTCCCTCCCCCCCGGGATTGCTGGGCTGTAAGGCCGCACTCCCGCCCCCTGCCAGCACCGTGGCGTAGGATCGCACCCGTTTGGGGCAGGAGTGCGACATATGTCCCTCCCCCCTGCAATCCCTACACCGGCGGGGGTTCTTACAGTCTTTTGCCTGGTGCCCCGGCCCCAGGCAATTCCTGCATTCACAGTCCTGACACCCCTCGGCCAGGTGTCCGTAGCGCTGGCACCCCCTGCAGAAGGCAGGCTGCCCCCTGAAGAATAGGTACCCCCGGTTCCCAGCATATGTAAAATATGCGGGGGGGTACCTCTCCTGTCCCTCGCTGTTCCTCCCAAACTTCATGAGGAACTGGCGGCGCCCGTTCCAAATCCCCAGCTCATCCCTCACCATTCTCTCGCTTGGGAGGACCTCCCCATACATCGTCAAGAATCTGCGGACTTCGGCCGCCGAAACGTGGGGGTTAAAGAAATGGATGGTGACCATCCGCCGGTCACCGTCCCACAAGGGCTCAAGGACAGAGTCCTTCCCGACCGGATGGCCACCCATCCCATCCCCCAGCTCCAGGACCCTCCGGTAGATGGCATCACTCGCAAACGTTACATCGAAGTATTTCTGGGCACCATTGCGCTGAGCGCAAATGAGTGCCCCGGGATCGAGCCCGAAACCGCCGAACAGGACCTCCCGTATGAAGAGGACCCGCTCCGTAAAGCAGGTCCCATCCTGCGGGTCCCTCCAGCGGAACCGGGCCGTATTGAGCAGGCCACTGCCTGCCCTCAGGCCCGGCTCCGCCAGGGAGGCCCTGCCGGCGGCCGGGGTCTTGGCCGGGGCCTCAGCAGCCTGCGCCGTGCTGCGAGGAGCCATCCCTACCTCTGCCGTGGCCATCCCTGGCCGGTCCTGGAGCCGAGGAGGTGCCTGGTCCCCCACGCCGGCAGCCTCTTTCGTCCTGGGAGGTCCTCCCCCTGCTGGCCGGTTTGAGTACGGC
>NW_027658410.1:0-197566 GCF_041902795.1 Electrophorus electricus
TAAAAGGAAGAAGTGGTTGTATAGTGTAGTCGTTTGATTATAAATAATCTCATAATAATTTTATCCTCAAATTCTTATACATTTATACATGTTTATCTCTCTCTCTGTGTGTGTGTGTGTGTGTGTGTGTGTGTGTGTGTGTGTGTGTGTGTGTGTGTGTGTGGTTCTGTGTCACTAGTGGGGCCTGTGGTCCGATTGGAGTGTTTGCGGTGTGAGAAGGAGGAGTTGGAGAACAGTTTGTTGGAGCAGCTGAAGGAGTTGAGGTTGCAGAAGCAGAAGGAGCTGCAGGTTCTTCAGGAGATGCTGAAACACAAGCAGCAGGAGGAGACAGAGCTCCTGCAGAAACAGCAGGAGGAGGAGGAGCATAACAGGTCCATCAAGAGTAAGTACTATGGAAATGCAATAATACTAACATAACTAATAATGAATGTTAGCCTTTAGGCTCCAATAAAAGTGACACTAATATATGTATAGTACTATATATATTATATTTTATATATTCAGTAGTAATTATGTAGTATATACAATCTGTGTTATATCCAGCAGTAATGATACTTGCTCTGGCAGATATGAAAATGGCCTGTGAACAGGAGAAGAAATCTCTGGAGGAAGAACTTGAGAAGCTCAAACTGTCACTGCAGGTAGAGATCCCTTATAGTGTCAGTACACATCCACCAGTACCACCACCTCTCACTTATAACGTCAGTACACATTCAGTACACATGCCCACCTTTCCATTGTACTGGCTGTAGTGATGATTCGTGTCTGTGTTATACCAGCCCATAGAGGAGGACATTGAGTCTGAAAGTGGCGCTGGAGATGAAGAACCAGGAGATCAAAGATCAGCACGATCTTTTGGTCAAACTATATACTCTGTATGTATACTATATCGAACCCACGGTTTTCACGCTTCGATTTTTTTAAATGTGGTGAGCTGCGGAGAAAAGACGCGCGTCGGACGTCATTGCGGCTTAATATCTCTTGTCTCCTTGGGAGTAGGAAGTCTGTTCATGGCTCTTTGGAAAGGGCTGCATCTCCCCTGTAATCGCCTTCGAGCGGCACGCGGATCGAACCCACGGTTTTCACGCTACGATTTTTTTTAAATGTGTTGCGCGGCGGAGAAAAGACGCGCGCCGGACGTATTTGCGGCTTGATATCTCTTGTCTCATTGGGAGTAGAAAGTCTGTTCATGGCTCTTTGGAAAGGGCTGCATCTCCCCTGTAATCGCCTTCGAGCGGCACGCGGATCGAACCCACGGTTTTCACGCTATGATTTTTTTTAAATGTGGTGCGCGGCGGAGAAAATGCGCGTGTCGGACGTCATTTCGGCTTAATATCTCTTGTCTCCTTGAGAGTAGAAAGTCTTTTCATGGCTCTTTGGAAAGGGTTGCGTCTCCCCTGTAATCGCCTTTAAGCGGCACGCGGATCGGACCCACCGTTCTTACGATACGATTTTTTAAATGTGGTGCGCGGCGTAGAAAAGACGCTCGTAAGACGTATTTGCGGCTTAATATCTTTGGGCTCCTTGGGAGTAGGAAGTCTTTTCATGGCTCTTTGGAAAGGGCTGCATCTCCCCTGTAATCGCCTTCGAGCGGCACGCGGATCGAACCCACGGTTTTCACGCTATGAATTTTTTAAATGTGGTGCGCGGCGGAGAAAATGCGCGCGTCGGATGTCATTGCGGCTTAATATCTCTTGTCTCCTTGGGAGTAGAAAGTCTGTTCATGGCTCTTTGGAAAGGGCTGCATCTCCCCTGTAATCGCCTTCGCGCGGCACGCGCATCGGAACCATAGTTATCACGCTACGATTTTTTAATGCCGCCAGGGACAGGCCGAAAGCGTGGCAGGTGGCGTTCGTTAGGGACCGTCATGGAGGTGATGCGCACCGAGTTGCAGGCCATTTGGACCTGGCCCGGCCTAGATGTGAGCGTTCAAAGTCAGCGCGTTTGTTTAAACTTTCTCCTCCAATTCGTTGCAATTGTACAAGCGTTTCTCGCTCATCCGACTGGAGCGTAACGCTTTATCTGTTAATATCTCTGGTCTCCTTGGGAGTAGAAAGTCTGTTCATGGCTCTTTGGAAAGGGATACATCTCCCCTGTAATCGCCTTTAAGCGGCACGCGGATCGGACCCACCGTTCTTACGCTACGATTTTTTAAATGTGGTGCGCGGCGTAGAAAAGACGCGCGTAGGACGTATTTGCGGCTTAATATCTTTGGGCTCCTTGGGAGTAGGAAGTCTGTTCATGGCTCTTTGGAAAGGGTTGCATCTCCCCTGTAATCGCCTTTAAGCGGCACGCGGATCGGACCCACCGTTCTTACGCTACGATTTTTTAAATGTGGTGCGCGGCGTAGAAAAGACGCGCGTAGGACGTATTTGCGGCTTAATATCTTTGGGCTCCTTGGGAGTAGGAAGTCTGTTCATGCCTCTTTGGAAAGGGCTGCATCTCCCCTGTAATCGCCTTCGAGCGGCACGCGGATCGAACCCACGGTTTTCACGCTATGATTTTTTTAAATGTGGTGCGCGGCGGAGAAAATGCGCGTGTCGGACGTCATTTCGGCTTAATATCTCTTGTCTCCTTGAGAATAGAAAGTCTTTTCATGGCTCTTTGGAAAGGGTTGCGTCTCCCCTGTAATCGCCTTCGCGCGGCACGCGGATCGGAACCATCGTTATCACGCTACGATTTTTTAATGCCGACAGGGACGGGCCGAAAGCGTGGCAGGTGGCGTTCGTTAGGGACAGTCATGGAGGTGATGCGCGCCGAGTTGCAGGCCATTTGGACCTGGCCCGGCCTAGATGTGAGCGTTCAAAGTCAGCGCGTTTGTTTAAACTTTCTCCTCCAATTCGTTGCAATTGTACAAGCGTTTCTCGCTCATCCGACTGGAGCGTAACGCTTTTTCTGTTAATATCTCTGGTCTCCTTGGGAGTAGAAAGTCTGTTCATGGCTCTTTGGAAAGGGCTGCATCTCCCCTGTAATCGCCTTTAAGCGGCACGCGGATCGGACCCACCGTTCTCACGCTACGATTTTTTAAATGTGGTGCGCGGCGCAATAAATGCGCGCGTCGGACGTCATTGCGGCTTAATATCTCTTGTCTCGTTGGGAGTAGGAAGTCTGTTCATGGCTCTTTGGAAAGGGCTGCATCTCCCCTGTAATCGGCTTCGAGCGGCACGCGGATCAAACCCACGGTTTTCACGCTATGATTTTTTAAAATGTGTTGCGCGGCGGAGAAAATGCGCGCGTCGGACGTCATTTCGGCTTAATATCTCTTGTCTCCTTGGGAGTAGAAAGTCTTTTCATGGCTCTTTGGAAAGGGCTGCATTTCCCTTGTAATCGCCTTTAAGCGGCACGCGGATCGGACCCACCGTTCTCACGCTAAGATTTTGTAAATGTGGTGCGCGGCGGAGAAAATGCGCGCGTCGGACATCATTGCGGCTTAATATCTCTTGTCTCCTTGGGAGTAGGAAGTCTGTTCATGGCTCTTTGGAAAGGGTTGCATCTCCCCTGT
Organism: Electrophorus electricus; assembly: GCF_041902795.1. Classification (NCBI taxonomy): domain Eukaryota; kingdom Metazoa; phylum Chordata; class Actinopteri; order Gymnotiformes; family Gymnotidae; genus Electrophorus; species Electrophorus electricus. The sequence continues at coordinate 3,503 of NW_027658410.1, forward strand.
AATCGCCTTTAAGCGGCACGCGGATCGGACCCACCGTTCTTACGCTACGATTTTTTAAATGTGGTGCGCGGCGTAGAAAAGACGCGCGTAGGACGTATTTGCGGCTTAATATCTTTGGGCTCCTTGGGAGTAGGAAGTCTGTTCATGCCTCTTTGGAAAGGGCTGCATCTCCCCTGTAATCGCCTTCGAGCGGCACGCGGATCGAACCCACGGTTTTCACGCTATGATTTTTTTAAATGTGGTGCGCGGCGGAGAAAATGCGCGTGTCGGACGTCATTTCGGCTTAATATCTCTTGTCTCCTTGAGAGTAGAAAGTCTTTTCATGGCTCTTTGGAAAGGGTTGCGTCTCCCCTGTAATCGCCTTCGCGCGGCACGCGGATCGGAACCATCGTTATCACGCTACGATTTTTTAATGCCGACAGGGACGGGCCGAAAGCGTGGCAGGTGGCGTTCGTTAGGGACAGTCATGGAGGTGATGCGCACCGAGCTGCAGGCCGTTTGGACCTGGCCCAGCCTAGATGTGAGTATTCAAAGTCAGCACGTTTGTTTCAAAGTTCTCCACCAATTCGTTGTAATTGCGTGTGTGTGCGTGAACACCAGGTTTGTGGAGGAGTTCGTCCCTGGACGGTACAAGGGGAGACAGTGTGTGGCCTGGCTGCGTGAGGTTGCAGTTTGCTGGGCATGAGAGATTGGCATGTGGTGCCCTGGAGGTGTGGTTGTTCCAGGACGGGCAAGGTGGCGTAGTGTGGCTGGGTGACGGTGCGCTTCACTGGGGATGTGGTTGTGAGTTGCAGGCCCATTCCTTTGAATGACAGAAAGGATCTGATTTGTTTCCAGGTTTAAACGTACTTTGCTGGGTATGACTGTGACCTCTTGGGCCAGGAAGTCTGTTTCTAGTTTTATTTAAACGGTCAAACTGCGTGAAGTGTGCCCAGGCCCAGAGCTACTTTGCTGGGCATGACTGTGTGACCTCTTGGGCCTGGAAGTCTGGTTGTAGTATGATTTTAAAGGGTCAAATGGTCTCCATTGTGTGTCCAGGTTTAAGGCTACTTTGCTGGGCATGTGATTTGGACCCATCGGGTACGGAAGCCTTTCCGTCACGTGCTCGTTTTCCACGCCTTCAGCGCAGGTAGCCTGCGAATTTAAAACCGACGTGCATTTTATTCTTTTCCCCTTTTATCCTTTCATATCTCTCCGCTACCTTGGAGAAGAGAGACGCACGCGGGTAAATAAAATGTAAATATCTGTACATATCTGTATAATATCTAAATAAAAGGAAGAAGTGGTTGTATAGTGTAGTCGTTTGATTATAAATAATCTCATAATAATTTTATCCTCAAATTCTTATACATTTATACATGTTTATCTCTCTCTCTGTGTGTGTGTGTGTGTGTGTGTGTGTGTGTGTGTGTGTGTGTGTGTGTGGTTCTGTGTCACTAGTGGGGCCTGTGGTCCGATTGGAGTGTTTGCGGTGTGAGAAGGAGGAGTTGGAGAACAGTTTGTTGGAGCAGCTGAAGGAGTTGAGGTTGCAGAAGCAGAAGGAGCTGCAGGTTCTTCAGGAGATGCTGAAACACAAGCAGCAGGAGGAGACAGAGCTCCTGCAGAAACAGCAGGAGGAGGAGGAGCATAACAGGTCCATCAAGAGTAAGTACTATGGAAATGCAATAATACTAACATAACTAATAATGAATGTTAGCCTTTAGGCTCCAATAAAAGTGACACTAATATATGTATAGTACTATATATATTATATTTTATATATTCAGTAGTAATTATGTAGTATATACAATCTGTGTTATATCCAGCAGTAATGATACTTGCTCTGGCAGATATGAAAATGGCCTGTGAACAGGAGAAGAAATCTCTGGAGGAAGAACTTGAGAAGCTCAAACTGTCACTGCAGGTAGAGATCCCTTATAGTGTCAGTACACATCCACCAGTACCACCACATCTCACTTATAACGTCAGTACACATTCAGTACACATGCCCACCTTTCCATTGTACTGGCTGTAGTGATGATTCGTGTCTGTGTTATACCAGCCCATAGAGGAGGACATTGAGTCTGAAAGTGGCGCTGGAGATGAAGAACCAGGAGATCAAAGATCAGCACGATCTTTTGGTCAAACTATATACTCTGTATGTATACTATATCGAACCCACGGTTTTCACGCTTCGATTTTTTTAAATGTGGTGAGCTGCGGAGAAAAGACGCGCGTCGGACGTCATTGCGGCTTAATATCTCTTGTCTCCTTGGGAGTAGGAAGTCTGTTCATGGCTCTTTGGAAAGGGCTGCATCTCCCCTGTAATCGCCTTCGAGCGGCACGCGGATCGAACCCACGGTTTTCACGCTACGATTTTTTTTAAATGTGTTGCGCGGCGGAGAAAAGACGCGCGCCGGACGTATTTGCGGCTTGATATCTCTTGTCTCATTGGGAGTAGAAAGTCTGTTAATGGCTCTTTGGAAAGGGCTGCATCTCCCCTGTAATCGCCTTCGAGCGGCACGCGGATCGAACCCACGGTTTTCACGCTATGATTTTTTTTAAATGTGGTGCGCGGCGGAGAAAATGCGCGTGTCGGACGTCATTTCGGCTTAATATCTCTTGTCTCCTTGAGAGTAGAAAGTCTTTTCATGGCTCTTTGGAAAGGGTTGCGTCTCCCCTGTAATCGCCTTTAAGCGGCACGCGGATCGGACCCACCGTTCTTACGATACGATTTTTTAAATGTGGTGCGCGGCGTAGAAAAGACGCTCGTAAGACGTATTTGCGGCTTAATATCTTTGGGCTCCTTGGGAGTAGGAAGTCTTTTCATGGCTCTTTGGAAAGGGCTGCATCTCCCCTGTAATCGCCTTCGAGCGGCACGCGGATCGAACCCACGGTTTTCACGCTATGATTTTTTTAAATTTGGTGCGCGGCGGAGAAAATGCGCGCGTCGGACGTCATTGCGGCTTAATATCTCTTGTCTCATTGGGAGTAGAAAGTCTGTTCATGGCTCTTTGGAAAGGGCTGCATCTCCCCTATAATCGCCTTCGAGCGGCACTCGGATCGAACCCACGGTTTTCACGCTATGATTTTTTTAAATGTGGTGCGCGGCGCAATAAATGCGCGCGTCGGACATCATTGCGGCTTAATATCTTTGGGCTCCTTGGGAGTAGAAAGTCTGTTCATGGCTCTTTGGAAAGGGCTGCATCTCCCCTGTAATCGCCTTCGCGCGGCACGCGGATCGGAACCATCGTTATCACGCTACGATTTTTTAATGCCGACAGGGACGGGCCGAAAGCGTGGCAGGTGGCGTTCGTTAGGGACAGTCATGGAGGTGATGCGCGCCGAGTTGCAGGCCATTTGGACCTGGCCCGGCCTAGATGTGAGCGTTCAAAGTCAGCGCGTTTGTTTAAACTTTCTCCTCCAATTCGTTGCAATTGTACAAGCGTTTCTCGCTCATCCGACTGGAGCGTAACGCTTTATCTGTTAATATCTCTGGTCTCCTTGGGAGTAGAAAGTCTGTTCATGGCTCTTTGGAATGGGATGCATCTCCCCTGTAATCGCCTTTAAGCGGCACGCGGATTGGACCCACCGTTCTTACGCTACGATTTTTTAAATGTGGTGCGCGGCGTAGAAAAGACGCGCGTAGGACGTATTTGCGGCTTAATATCTTTGGGCTCCTTGGGAGTAGGAAGTCTGTTCATGGCTCTTTGGAAAGGGTTGCATCTCCCCTGTAATCGCCTTTAAGCGGCACGCGGATCGGACCCACCGTTCTTACGCTACGATTTTTTAAATGTGGTGCGCGGCGTAGAAAAGACGCGCGTAGGACGTATTTGCGGCTTAATATCTTTGGGCTCCTTGGGAGTAGGAAGTCTGTTCATGCCGCTTTGGAAAGGGCTGCATCTCCCCTGTAATCGCCTTCGAGCGGCACGCGGATCGAACCCACGGTTTTCACGCTATGATTTTTTTAAATGTGGTGCGCGGCGGAGAAAATGCGCGTGTCGGACGTCATTTCGGCTTAATATCTCTTGTCTCCTTGAGAGTAGAAAGTCTTTTCATGGCTCTTTGGAAAGGGTTGCGTCTCCCCTGTAATCGCCTTCGCGCGGCACGCGGATCGGAACCATCGTTATCACGCTACGATTTTTTAATGCCGACAGGGACGGGCCGAAAGCGTGGCAGGTGGCGTTCGTTAGGGACAGTCATGGAGGTGATGCGCACCGAGCTGCAGGCCGTTTGGACCTGGCCCAGCCTAGATGTGAGTATTCAAAGTCAGCACGTTTGTTTCAAAGTTCTCCACCAATTCGTTGTAATTGCGTGTGTGTGCGTGAACACCAGGTTTGTGGAGGAGTTCGTCCCTGGACGGTACCAGGGGAGACAGTGTGTGGCCTGGCTGCGTGAGGTTGCAGTTTGCTGGGCATGAGAGATTGGCATGTGGTGCCCTGGAGGTGTGGTTGTTCCAGGACGGGCAAGGTGGCGTAGTGTGGCTGGGTGACGGTGCGCTTCACTGGGGATGTGGTTGTGAGTTGCAGGCCCATTCCTTTGAATGACAGAAAGGATCTGATTTGTTTCCAGGTTTAAACGTACTTTGCTGGGTATGACTGTGACCTCTTGGGCCAGGAAGTCTGTTTCTAGTTTTATTTAAACGGTCAAACTGCGTGAAGTGTGCCCAGGCCCAGAGCTACTTTGCTGGGCATGACTGTGTGACCTCTTGGGCCTGGAAGTCTGGTTGTAGTATGATTTTAAAGGGTCAAATGGTCTCCATTTTGTGTCCAGGTTTAAGGCTACTTTGCTGGGCATGTGATTTGGACCCATCGGGTACGGAAGCCTTTCCGTCACGTGCTCGTTTTCCACGCCTTCAGCGCAGGTAGCCTGCGAATTTAAAACCGACGTGCATTTTATTCTTTTCCCCTTTTATCCTTTCATATCTCTCCGCTACCTTGGAGAAGAGAGACGCACGCGGGTAAATAAAATGTAAATATCTGTACATATCTGTATAATATCTAAATAAAAGGAAGAAGTGGTTGTATAGTGTAGTCGTTTGATTATAAATAATCTCATAATAATTTTATCCTCAAATTCTTATACATTTATACATGTTTATCTCTCTCTCTGTGTGTGTGTGTGTGTGTGTGTGTGTGTGTGTGTGTGTGGTTCTGTGTCACTAGTGGGGCCTGTGGTCCGATTGGAGTGTTTGCGGTGTGAGAAGGAGGAGTTGGAGAACAGTTTGTTGGAGCAGCTGAAGGAGTTGAGGTTGCAGAAGCAGAAGGAGCTGCAGGTTCTTCAGGAGATGCTGAAGCACAAGCAGCAGGAGGAGACAGAGCTCCTGCAGAAACAGCAGGAGGAGGAGGAGCATAAGAGGTCCATCAAGAGTAAGTACTATGGAAATGCAATAATACTAACATAACTAATAATGAATGTTAGCCTTTAGGCTCCAATAAAAGTGACACTAATATATGTATAGTACTATATATATTATATTTTATATATTCAGTAGTAATTATGTAGTATATACAATCTGTGTTATATCCAGCAGTAATGATACTTGCTCTGGCAGATATGAAAATGGCCTGTGAACAGGAGAAGAAATCTCTGGAGGAAGAACTTGAGAAGCTCAAACTGTCACTGCAGGTAGAGATCCCTTATAGTGTCAGTACACATCCACCAGTACCACCACCTCTCACTTATAACGTCAGTACACATTCAGTACACATGCCCACCTTTCCATTGTACTGGCTGTAGTGATGATTCGTGTGTGTGTTATACCAGCCCATAGAGGAGGACATTATGAGTCTGAAAGTGGCGCTGGAGATGAAGAACCAGGAGATCAAAGATCAGCACGATCTTTTGGTCAAACTATATACTCTGTATGTATACTATATACTCTGTATGTAGTACCTGGTTTAACACTATATCCTCTGTATATATACTATATACTGTTTATGTAGTACCTGGTTTAACACTATACCCTCAGCTTACTCTAGTCTGCAGATGTGAAGAAATTTAAACAGAATGTGTATATGTGCGCACCTGTATGTGTCTGGTTGTAGTATTATTTAAAGGGTCAAATGGTCTCCATTGTGTGTCCAGGTTTAAGGCTACTTTGCTGGGCATGTGATTTGGACCCATCGGGTACGGAAGCCTTTCCGTCACGTGCTCGTTTTCCACGCCTTCAGCGCAGGTAGCCTGCGAATTTAAAACCGACGTGCATTTTATTCTTTTCCCCTTTTATCCTTTCATATCTCTCCGCTACCTTGGAGAAGAGAGACGCACGCGGGTAAATAAAATGTAAATATCTCTAAATATCTGTATAATATGTAAATAAAAGGAAGATGTGGTTGTGTAGTGTAGTCGTTTGATTATAAATAATCTCATAATAATTTTATCCACAAATTCTTATACATTTATACATGTTTATCTCTCTCTTGTGTGTGTGTGTGTGTGTGTGTGTGTGTGTGTGTGTGTGTGTGTGTGTAGTTCTGTGTCACTAGTGGGGCCTGTGGCCCGATTGGAGTGTTTGCGGTGTGAGAAGGAGGAGTTGGAGAACAGTTTGTTGGAGCAGCTGAAGGAGTTGAGGTTGCAGAAGCAGAAGGAGCTGCAGGTTCTTCAGGAGATGCTGAAACACAAGCAGCAGGAGGAGACAGAGCTCCTGCAGAAACAGCAGGAGGAGGAGGAGCATAACAGGTCCATCAAGAGTAAGTACTATGGAAATGCAATAATACTAACATAACTAATAATGAATGTTAGCCTTTAGGCTCCAATAAAAGTGACACTAATATATGTATAGTACTATATATATTATATTTTATATATTCAGTAGTAATTATGTAGTATATACAATCTGTGTTATATCCAGCAGTAATGATACTTGCTCTGGCAGATATGAAAATGGCCTGTGAACAGGAGAAGAAATCTCTGGAGGAAGAACTTGAGAAGCTCAGACTGTCACTGCAGGTAGAGATCCCTTATAGTGTCAGTACACATCCACCAGTAGCTCCACCTTTCACTTATAACGTCAGTACACATTCAGTACACATTCCCACCTTTCCATTGTACTGGCTGTAGTGATGATTCGTGTGTGTTTTGTACCAGCCCATAGAGGAGGACATTATGAGTCTGAAAGTAGCGCTGGAGATGAAGAACCAGGAGATCAAAGATCAGCACGATCTTTTGGTCAAACTATATACTCTGTATGTATACTATATACTCTGTATGTAGTACCTGGTTTAACACTATATCCTCTGTATATATACTATATACTGTTTATGTAGTACCTGGTTTAACACTATACCCTCAGCTTACTCTAGTCTGCAGATGTGAAGAAATTAAACAGAATGTGTATCTGTGTATATGTGCCCACCTGTATGTGTCTGGTTTTGGTATTATTTAAAGGGTCAAACTGCGGGAAGTGTGCCCAGGCCCAGAGCTACTTTGCTGGGAATGACTATGTGACCTCTTGGGCCTGGAAGTCTGGTTGTAGTATGATTTTAAAGGGTCAAATGGTCTCCATTGTGTGTCCAGGTTTAAGGCTACTTTGCTGGGCATGTGATTTGGACCCATCGGGTACGGAAGCCTTTCCGTCACGTGCTCGTTTTCCACGCCTTCAGCGCAGGTAGCCTGCGAATTTAAAACCGACGTGCATTTTATTCTTTTCCCCTTTTATCCTTTAATATCTCTCTGCTACCTTGGAGAAGAGAGACGCACGCGGGTAAATAAAATGTAAATATCTCTAAATGTCTGTATAATATGTAAATAAAAGGAAGATGTGGTTGTATAGTGTAGTCGTTTGATTATAAATAATCTCATAGTAATTTTATCCACAAATTCTTATACATTTATACATGTTTATCTCTCTCTGTGTGTGTGTGTGTGTGTCTGTGTGTGTGTGTGTGTGGTTCTGTGTCACTAGTGGGGCCTGTGGCCCGATTGGAGTGTTTGCAGTGTGAGAAGGAGGAGTTGGAGAACAATTTGTTGGAGCAGCTGAAGGAGTTGAGGTTGCAGAAGCAGAAAGAGCTGCAGGTTCTTCAGGAGATGCTGAAACACAAGCAGCAAGAGGAGACAGAGCTCCTGCAGAAACAGCAGGAGGAGGAGGAGCATAACAGGTCCATCAAGAGTAAGTACTATGGAAATGCAATAATACTAACATAACTAATAATGAATGTTAGCCTTTAGGCTCCAATAAAAGTGATACTAATATATGTATAGTACTATATATATTATATTTTATATATTCAGTAGTAATTATGTAGTATATACAATCTGTGTTATATCCAGCAGTAATGATACTTGCTCTGGCAGATATGAAAATGGCCTGTGAACAGGAGAAGAAATCTCTGGAGGAAGAACCTGAGAAGCTCAGACTGTCACTGCAGGTAGAGATCCCTTATAGTGTCAGTACACATCCACCAGTACCTCCACCTTTCACTTATAACGTCAGTACACATTCAGTACACATTCCCACCTTTCCATTGTACTGGCTGTAGTGATGATTCGTGTGTGTGTTATACCAGCCCATAGAGGAGGACATTATGAGTCTGAAAGTAGCGCTGGAGATGAAGAACCAGGAGATCAAAGATCAGCACGATCTTTTGGTCAAACTATATACTCTGTATGTATACTATATACTCTGTATGTAGTACCTGGTTTAACACTATATCCTCTGTATATATACTATATACTGTTTATGTAGTACCTGGTTTAACATTATACCCTCAGCTTACTCTAGTCTGCAGATGTGAAGAAATTAAACAGAATGTGTATCTGTGTATATGTGCGCACCTGTATGTGTCTGGTTTAGTTTTATTTAAACGGTCAAACTGCGTCATGTGTGCCCAGGCCCAGAGCTACTTTGCTGGGCATGACTGTGTGACCTCTTGGGCCTGGAAGTCTGGTTGTAGTATGATTTTAAAGGGTCAAATGGTCTCCATTGTGTGTCCAGGTTTAAGGCTACTTTGCTGGGCATGTGATTTGGACCCATCGGGTACGGAAGCCTTTCCGTCACGTGCTCGTTTTCCACGCCTTCAGCGCAGGTAGCCTGCGAATTTAAAACCGACGTGCATTTTATTCTTTTCCCCTTTTATCCTTTCATATCTCTCCGCTACCTTGGAGAAGAGAGACTCACGCGGGTAAATGAAATGTAAATATCTCTACATATCTGTATAATATCTAAATAAAAGGAAGAAGTGGTTGTATAGTGTAGTCGTTTGATTATAAATAATCTCATAATAATTTTATCCTCAAATTCTTACACATTTATACATGTTTATCTCTCTCTTTCTGTGTGTGTGTGTGTGTGTGTGTGTGTGTGTGTGTGTGTGTGTGTGTGTGTGTGTGTGTGTGTGTGGTTCTGTGTCACTAGTGGGGCCTGTGGCCCGATTGGAGTGTTTGCGGTGTGAGAAGGAGGAGTTGGAGAACAGTTTGTTGGAGCAGCTGAAGGAGTTGAGGTTGCAGAAGGAGCTGCAGGTTCTTCAGGAGATGCTGAAACACAAGCAGCAGGAGGAGACAGAGCTCCTGCAGAAACAGCAGGAGGAGGAGGAGCATAACAGGTCCATCAAGAGTAAGTACTATGGAAATGCAATAATACTAAGATAACTAATAATGAATGTTAGCCTTTAGGCTCCAATAAAAGTGACACTAATATATGTATAGTACTATATATATTATATTTTATATATTCAGTAGTAATTATGTAGTATATACAATCTGTGTTATATCCAGCAGTAATGATACTTGCTCTGGCAGATATGAAAATGGCCTGTGAACAGGAGAAGAAATCTCTGGAGGAAGAACTTGAGAAGCTCAGACTGTCACTGCAGGTAGAGATCCCTTATAGTGTCAGTACACATCCACCAGTAGCTCCACCTTTCACTTATAACGTCAGTACACATTCAGTACACATTCCCACCTTTCCATTGTACTGGCTGTAGTGATGATTCGTGTGTGTTTTATACCAGCCCATAGAGGAGGACATTATGAGTCTGAAAGTAGCGCTGGAGATGAAGAACCAGGAGATCAAAGATCAGCACGATCTTTTGGTCAAACTATATACTCTGTATGTATACTATATACTCTTTATGTAGTACCTGGTTTAACACTATATCCTCTGTATATATACTATATACTGTTTATGTAGTACCTGGTTTAACACTATACCCTCAGCTTACTCTAGTCTGCAGATGTGAAGAAATTAAACAGAATGTGTATCTGTGTATATGTGCCCACCTGTATGTGTCTGGTTTAGTTTTATTTAAACGGTCAAACTGCGTCATGTGTGCCCAGGCCCAGAGCTACTTTGCTGGGCATGACTGTGTGACCTCTTGGGCCTGGAAGTCTGGTTGTAGTATGATTTTAAAGGGTCAAATGGTCTCCATTGTGTGTCCAGGTTTAAGGCTACTTTGCTGGGCATGTGATTTGGACCCATCGGGTACGGAAGCCTTTCCGTCACGTGCTCGTTTTCCACGCCTTCAGCGCAGGTAGCCTGCGAATTTAAAACCGACGTGCATTTTATTCTTTTCCCCTTTTATCCTTTCATATCTCTCCGCTACCTTGGAGAAGAGAGACGCACGCGAGTAAATAAAATGTAAATATCTGTACATATCTGTATAATATCTAAATAAAAGGAAGAAGTGGTTGTATAGTGTAGTCGTTTGATTATAAATAATCTCATAATAATTTTATCCTCATATTCTTATACATTTATACATGTTTATCTCTCTCTCTGTGTGTGTGTGTGTGTGTGTGTGTGTGTGTGTGTGTGTGTGTGGTTCTGTGTCACTAGTGGGGCCTGTGGCCCGATTGGAGTGTTTGCGGTGTGAGAAGGAGGAGTTGGAGAACAGTTTGTTGGAGCAGCTGAAGGAGTTGAGGTTGCAGAAGCAGAAGGAGCTGCAGGTTCTTCAGGAGATGCTGAAACACAAGCAGCAGGAGGAGACAGAGCTCCTGCAGAAACAGCAGGAGGAGGAGGAGCATAACAGGTCCATCAAGAGTAAGTACTATGGAAATGCAATAATACTAACATAACTAATAATGAATGTTAGCCTTTAGGCTCCAATAAAAGTGACACTAATATATGTATAGTACTATATATATTATATTTTATATATTCAGTAGTAATTATGTAGTATATACAATCTGTGTTATATCCAGCAGTAATGATACTTGCTCTGGCAGATATGAAAATGGCCTGTGAACAGGAGAAGAAATCTCTGGAGGAAGAACTTGAGAAGCTCAAACTGTCACTGCAGGTAGAGATCCCTTATAGTGTCAGTACACATCCACCAGTACCACCACCTCTCACTTATAACGTCAGTACACATTCAGTACACATTCCCACCTTTCCATTGTACTGGCTGTAGTGATGATTCGTGTCTGTGTTATACCAGCCCATAGAGGAGGACATTGAGTCTGAAAGTGGCGCTGGAGATGAAGAACCAGGAGATCAAAGATCAGCACGATCTTTTGGTCAAACTATATACTCTGTATGTATACTATATACTCTGTATGTAGTACCTGGTTTAACACTATATCCTCTGTATATATACTATATACTGTTTATGTAGTACCTGGTTTAACACTATACCCTCAGCTTACTCTAGTCTGCAGATGTGAAGAAATTAAACAGAATGTGTATCTGTGTATATGTGCGCACCTGTATGTTTCTGGTTGTAGTATTATTTAAAGGGTCAAACTGCGTGAAGTGTGCCCAGGCGCAGAGCTACTTTGATGGGCATGATTCTGTGACCTCTTGGGTCTTGAAATGTGGTGCTTTGAATGATTTAAAGAGTGAAACGGTCTGAAGTGTGCCCACGTTTAAAGCATCCTTGCTGGGCATGACTGTGTGACCTCTTGGGCCTGGAAGTCTGGTTGTAGTATGATTTTAAAGGGTCAAATGGTCTCCATTGTGTGTCCAGGTTTAAGGCTACTTTGCTGGGCATGTGATTTGGACCCATCGGGTACGGAAGCCTTTCCGTCACGTGCTCGTTTTCCACGCCTTCAGCGCAGGTAGCCTGGGAATTTAAAACCGACATGCATTTTATTCTTTTCCCCTTTTATCCTTTCATATCTCTCCGCTACCTTGGAGAAGAGAGACGCATGCGGGTAAATAAAATGTAAATATCTGTAAATATCTGTATAATATGTAAATAAAAGGAAGAAGTGGTTGTGTAGTGTAGTCGTTTGATTATGAATAATCTCATAATAATTTTATCCACAAATTCTTATACATTTATACATGTTTATCTCTCTCTTTGTGTGTGTGTGTGTGTGTGTGTGTGTGTGTGTGTGTGTGTGTGTGTTTGTGTGTGTGTGTGTGATTCTGTGTCACTAGTGGGGCCTGTGGCCCGATTGGAGTGTTTGCGGTGTGAGAAGGAGGAGTTGGAGAACAGTTTGTTGGAGCAGCTGAAGGAGTTGAGGTTGCAGAAGCAGAAGGAGCTGCAGGTTCTTCAGGAGATGCTGAAACACAAGCAGCAGGAGGAGACAGAGCTCCTGCAGAAACAGCAGGAGGAGGAGGAGCATAACAGGTCCATCAAGAGTAAGTACTATGGAAATGCAATAATACTAACATAATAATGAATGCTAGCCATTAGGCTCCAATAAAAGTGATACTAATATATGTATAGTACTATATATATTATATTTTATATATTCAGTAGTAATTATGTAGTATATACAATCTATGTTATATCCAGCAGTAATGATACTTGCTCTGGCAGATATGAAAATGGCCTGTGAACAGGAGAAGAAATCTCTGGAGGAAGAACTTGAGAAGCTCAGACTGTCACTGCAGGTAGAGATCCCTTATAGTGTCAGTACACATCCACCAGTACCTCCACCTTTCACTTATAACGTCAGTACACATTCAGTACACATTCCCACCTTTCCATTGTACTGGCTGTAGTGATGATTCGTGTGTGTGGGTTATACCAGCCCATAGAGGAGGACATTATGAGTCTGAAAGTGGCGCTGGAGATGAAGAACCAGGAGATCAAAGATCAGCACGATCTTTTGGTCAAACTATATACTCTGTATGTATACTATATACTCTGTATGTAGTACCTGGTTTAACACTATATCCTCTGTATATATACTATATACTGTTTATGTAGTTCCTGGTTTAACACTATACCCTCAGCTTACTCTAGTCTGCAGATGTGAAGAAATTTAAACAGAATGTGTATCTGTGTATATGTGCGCACCTGTATGTGTCTGGTTGTAGTATTATTTAAAGGGTCAAATGGTCTCCATTGTGTGTCCAGGTTTAAGGCTACTTTGCTGGGCATGTGATTTGGACCCATCGGGTACGGAAGCCTTTCCGTCACGTGCTCGTTTTCCACGCCTTCAGCGCAGGTAGCCTGCGAATTTAAAACCGACGTGCATTTTATTCTTTTCCCCTTTTATCCTTTCATATCTCTCCGCTACCTTGGAGAAGAGAGACGCACGCGGGTAAATAAAATGTAAATATCTGTAAATATCTGTATAATATGTAAATAAAAGGAAGAAGTGGTTGTGTAGTGTAGTCGTTTGATTATGAATAATCTCATAATAATTTTATCCACAAATTCTTATACATTTATACATGTTTATCTCTCTCTTTGTGTGTGTGTGTGTGTGTGTGTGTGTGTGTGTGTGTGTGTGTGTGTGTGTGTGTGTGTGTGTGTGATTCTGTGTCACTAGTGGGGCCTGTGGCCCGATTGGAGTGTTTGCGGTGTGAGAATGAGGAATGAGGAGTTGGAGAACAGTTTGTTGGAGCAGCTGAAGGAGTTGAGGTTGCAGAAGCAGAAGGAGCTGCAGGTTCTTCAGGAGATGCTGAAACACAAGCAGCAGGAGGAGACAGAGCTCCTGCAGAAACAGCAGGAGGAGGAGGAGCATAACAGGTCCATCAAGAGTAAGTACGATGGAAATGCAATAATACTAACATAACTAATAATGAATGTTAGCCTTTAGGCTCCAATAAAAGTGATACTAATATATGTATAGTACTATATATATTATATTTTATATATTCAGTAGTAATTATGTAGTATATACAATCTGTGTTATATCCAGCAGTAATGATACTTGCTCTGGCAGATATGAAAATGGCCTGTGAACAGGAGAAGAAATCTCTGGAGGAAGAACTTGAGAAGCTCAGACTGTCACTGCAGGTAGAGATCCCTTATAGTGTCAGTACACATCCACCAGTACCTCCACCTCTCACTTATAACGTCAGTACACATTCAGTACACATTCCCACCTTTCCATTGTACTGGCTGTAGTGATGATTCGTGTGTGTGTTATACCAGCCCATAGAGGAGGACTTTATGAGTCTGAAAGTGGCGCTGGAGATGAAGAACCAGGAGATCAAAGATCAGCACGATCTTTTGGTCAAACTATATACTCTGTATGTATACTATATACTCTGTATGTAGTACTTGGTTTAACACTATATCCTCTGTATATATACTATATACTGTTTATGTAGTACCTGGTTTAACACTATACCCTCAGCTTACTCTAGTCTTCAGATGTGAAGAAATTTAAACAGAATGTGTATCTGTGTATATGTGCGCACCTGTATGTGTCTGGTTGTAGTATTATTTAAAGGGTCAAACTGCGTGAAGTGTGCCCAGGCCCAGAGCTACATTGATGGGCATGATTCTGTGACCTCTTGGGCCTTGAAATGTGGTGCTTTGAATGATTTAAAGAGTGAAACGGTCTGAAGTGTGCCCACGTTTAAAGCAACCTTGCTGGGCATGACTGTGTGACCTCTTGGGCCAGGAAGTCTGTTTCTAGTTTTATTTAAACGGTCAAACTGCGTGAAGTGTGCCCAGGCCCAGAGGTACTTTGCTGGGCATGACTGTGTGACCTCTTGGGCCTGGAAGTCTGCTTGTAGTATGATTTTAAAGGGTCAAATGGTCTCCATTGTGTGTCCAGGTTTAAGGCTACTTTGCTGGGCATGTGATTTGGACCCATCTGGTACGGAAGCCTTTCCGTCACGTGCTCGTTTTCCACGCCTTCAGCGCAGGTAGCCTGCGAATTTAAAACCGACGTGCATTTTATTCTTTTCCCCTTTTATCCTTTCATATCTCTCCGCTACCTTGGAGAAGAGAGACGCACGCGGGTAAATAAAATGTAAATATCTGTAAATATCTGTATAATATGTAAATAAAAGGAAGAAGTGGTTGTGTAGTGTAGTCGTTTGATTATAAATAATCTCATAATAATTTTATCCACAAATTATTATACATTTATACATGTTTATCTCTCTCTGTGTGTGTGTGTGTGTGTGTGTGTGTGTGTGTGTGTGTGTGTGTGTGTGTGTGTGTGTGTGTGTGTGTCTGTGTGTGTGTGTGGTTCTAAGTCACTAGTGGGGCCTGTGGCCCGATTGGAGTGTTTGCGGTGTGAGAAGGAGGAGTTGGAGAACAGTTTGTTGGAGCAGCTGAAGGAGTTGAGGTTGCAGAAGCAGAAGGAGCTGCAGGTTCTTCAGGAGATGCTGAAACACAAGCAGCAGGAGGAGACAGAGCTCCTGCAGAAACAGCAGGAGGAGGAGGAGCATAACAGGTCCATCAAGAGTAAGTACTATGGAAATGCAATAATACTAACATAACTAATAATGAATGTTAGCCTTTAGGCTCCAATAAAAGTGATACTAATATATGTATAGTACTATATATATTATATTTTATATATTCAGTAGTAATTATGTAGTATATACAATCTGTGTTATATCCAGCAGTAATGATACATGCTCTGGCAGATATGAAAATGGCCTGTGAACAGGAGAAGAAATCTCTGGAGGAAGAACTTGAGAAGCTCAGACTGTCACTGCAGGTAGAGATCCCTTATAGTGTCAGTAAACATCCACCAGTAGCTCCACCTTTCACTTATAACGTCAGTACACATTCAGTACACATTCCCACCTTTCCATTGTACTGGCTGTAGTGATGATTCGTGTGTGTGTTATACCAGCCCATAGAGGAGGACATTATGAGTCTGAAAGTGGCGCTGGAGATGAAGAACCAGGAGATCAAAGATCAGCACGATCTTTTGGTCAAACTATATACTCTGTATGTAGTACCTGGTTTAACATTATATCCTCTGTATATATACTATATACTGTTTATGTAGTACCTGGTTTAACACTATACCCTCAGCTTACTCTAGTCTGCAGATGTGAAGAAATTAAACAGAATGTGTATCTGTGTATATGTGCGCACCTGTATGTGTCTGGTTGTAGTATTATTTAGAGGGTCAAACTGCGTGAAGTGTGCCCAGGCGCAGAGCTACTTTGATGGGCATGATTCTGTGACCTCTTGGGTCTTGAAATGTGGTGCTTTGAATGATTTAAAGAGTGAAACGGTCTGAAGTGTGCCCACGTTTAAAGCATCCTTGCTGGGCATGACTGTGTGACCTCTTGGGCCTGGAAGTCTGGTTGTAGTATGATTTTAAAGGGTCAAATGGTCTCCATTGTGTGTCCAGGTTTAAGGCTACTTTGCTGGGCATGTGATTTGGACCCATCGGGTACGGAAGCCTTTCCGTCACGTGCTCGTTTTCCACGCCTTCAGTGCAGGTAGCCTGCGAATTTAAAACCGACGTGCATTTTATTCTTTTCCCCTTTTATCCTTTCATATCTCTCCGCTACCTTGGAGAAGAGAGACGCATGCGGGTAAATAAAATGTAAATATCTGTAAATATCTGTATAATATGTAAATAAAAGGAAGAAGTGGTTGTGTAGTGTAGTCGTTTGATTATGAATAATCTCATAATAATTTTATCCACAAATTCTTATACATTTATACATGTTTATCTCTCTCTTTGTGTGTGTGTGTGTGTGTGTGTGTGTGTGTGTGTGTGTGTGTGTTTGTGTGTGTGTGTGTGTGGTTCTTTGTCACTAGTGGGGCCTGTGGCCCGATTGGAGTGTTTGCGGTGTGAGAAGGAGGAGTTGGAGAACAGTTTGTTGGAGCAGCTGAAGGAGTTGAGGTTGCAGAAGCAGAAGGAGCTGCAGGTTCTTCAGGAGATGCTGAAACACAAGCAGCAGGAGGAGACAGAGCTCCTGCAGAAACAGCAGGAGGAGGAGGAGCATAACAGGTCCATCAAGAGTAAGTACTATGGAAATGCAATAATACTAACATAATAATGAATGCTAGCCATTAGGCTCCAATAAAAGTGATACTAATATATGTATAGTACTATATATATTATATTTTATATATTCAGTAGTAATTATGTAGTATATACAATCTATGTTATATCCAGCAGTAATGATACTTGCTCTGGCAGATATGAAAATGGCCTGTGAACAGGAGAAGAAATCTCTGGAGGAAGAACTTGAGAAGCTCAGACTGTCACTGCAGGTAGAGATCCCTTATAGTGTCAGTACACATCCACCAGTACCTCCACCTTTCACTTATAACGTCAGTACACATTCAGTACACATTCCCACCTTTCCATTGTACTGGCTGTAGTGATGATTCGTGTGTGTGGGTTATACCAGCCCATAGAGGAGGACATTATGAGTCTGAAAGTGGCGCTGGAGATGAAGAACCAGGAGATCAAAGATCAGCACGATCTTTTGGTCAAACTATATACTCTGTATGTATACTATATACTCTGTATGTAGTACCTGGTTTAACACTATATCCTCTGTATATATACTATATACTGTTTATGTAGTTCCTGGTTTAACACTATACCCTCAGCTTACTCTAGTCTGCAGATGTGAAGAAATTTAAACAGAATGTGTATCTGTGTATATGTGCGCACCTGTATGTGTCTGGTTGTAGTATTATTTAAAGGGTCAAATGGTCTCCATTGTGTGTCCAGGTTTAAGGCTACTTTGCTGGGCATGTGATTTGGACCCATCGGGTACGGAAGCCTTTCCGTCACGTGCTCGTTTTCCACGCCTTCAGCGCAGGTAGCCTGCGAATTTAAAACCGACGTGCATTTTATTCTTTTCCCCTTTTATCCTTTCATATCTCTCCGCTACCTTGGAGAAGAGAGACGCACGCGGGTAAATAAAATGTAAATATCTGTAAATATCTGTATAATATGTAAATAAAAGGAAGAAGTGGTTGTGTAGTGTAGTCGTTTGATTATGAATAATCTCATAATAATTTTATCCACAAATTCTTATACATTTATACATGTTTATCTCTCTCTTTGTGTGTGTGTGTGTGTGTGTGTGTGTGTGTGTGTGTGTGTGTGTGTGTTTGTGTGTGTGTGTGTGATTCTGTGTCACTAGTGGGGCCTGTGGCCCGATTGGAGTGTTTGCGGTGTGAGAATGAGGAATGAGGAGTTGGAGAACAGTTTGTTGGAGCAGCTGAAGGAGTTGAGGTTGCAGAAGCAGAAGGAGCTGCAGGTTCTTCAGGAGATGCTGAAACACAAGCAGCAGGAGGAGACAGAGCTCCTGCAGAAACAGCAGGAGGAGGAGGAGCATAACAGGTCCATCAAGAGTAAGTACGATGGAAATGCAATAATACTAACATAACTAATAATGAATGTTAGCCTTTAGGCTCCAATAAAAGTGATACTAATATATGTATAGTACTATATATATTATATTTTATATATTCAGTAGTAATTATGTAGTATATACAATCTGTGTTATATCCAGCAGTAATGATACTTGCTCTGGCAGATATGAAAATGGCCTGTGAACAGGAGAAGAAATCTCTGGAGGAAGAACTTGAGAAGCTCAGACTGTCACTGCAGGTAGAGATCCCTTATAGTGTCAGTACACATCCACCAGTACCTCCACCTCTCACTTATAACGTCAGTACACATTCAGTACACATTCCCACCTTTCCATTGTACTGGCTGTAGTGATGATTCGTGTGTGTGTTATACCAGCCCATAGAGGAGGACTTTATGAGTCTGAAAGTGGCGCTGGAGATGAAGAACCAGGAGATCAAAGATCAGCACGATCTTTTGGTCAAACTATATACTCTGTATGTATACTATATACTCTGTATGTAGTACTTGGTTTAACACTATATCCTCTGTATATATACTATATACTGTTTATGTAGTACCTGGTTTAACACTATACCCTCAGCTTACTCTAGTCTTCAGATGTGAAGAAATTTAAACAGAATGTGTATCTGTGTATATGTGCGCACCTGTATGTGTCTGGTTGTAGTATTATTTAAAGGGTCAAACTGCGTGAAGTGTGCCCAGGCCCAGAGCTACATTGATGGGCATGATTCTGTGACCTCTTGGGCCTTGAAATGTGGTGCTTTGAATGATTTAAAGAGTGAAACGGTCTGAAGTGTGCCCACGTTTAAAGCAACCTTGCTGGGCATGACTGTGTGACCTCTTGGGCCAGGAAGTCTGTTTCTAGTTTTATTTAAACGGTCAAACTGCGTGAAGTGTGCCCAGGCCCAGAGGTACTTTGCTGGGCATGACTGTGTGACCTCTTGGGCCTGGAAGTCTGCTTGTAGTATGATTTTAAAGGGTCAAATGGTCTCCATTGTGTGTCCAGGTTTAAGGCTACTTTGCTGGGCATGTGATTTGGACCCATCTGGTACGGAAGCCTTTCCGTCACGTGCTCGTTTTCCACGCCTTCAGCGCAGGTAGCCTGCGAATTTAAAACCGACGTGCATTTTATTCTTTTCCCCTTTTATCCTTTCATATCTCTCCGCTACCTTGGAGAAGAGAGACGCACACGGGTAAATAAAATGTAAATATCTGTAAATATCTGTATAATATGTAAATAAAAGGAAGAAGTGGTTGTGTAGTGTAGTCGTTTGATTATAAATAATCTCATAATAATTTTATCCACAAATTATTATACATTTATACATGTTTATCTCTCTCTGTGTGTGTGTGTGTGTGTGTGTGTGTGTGTGTGTGTGTGTGTGTGTGTGTGTGTGTGTGTGTGTGTGTGTGTGTGTCTGTGTGTGTGTGTGGTTCTAAGTCACTAGTGGGGCCTGTGGCCCGATTGGAGTGTTTGCGGTGTGAGAAGGAGGAGTTGGAGAACAGTTTGTTGGAGCAGCTGAAGGAGTTGAGGTTGCAGAAGCAGAAGGAGCTGCAGGTTCTTCAGGAGATGCTGAAACACAAGCAGCAGGAGGAGACAGAGCTCCTGCAGAAACAGCAGGAGGAGGAGGAGCATAACAGGTCCATCAAGAGTAAGTACTATGGAAATGCAATAATACTAACATAACTAATAATGAATGTTAGCCTTTAGGCTCCAATAAAAGTGATACTAATATATGTATAGTACTATATATATTATATTTTATATATTCAGTAGTAATTATGTAGTATATACAATCTGTGTTATATCCAGCAGTAATGATACATGCTCTGGCAGATATGAAAATGGCCTGTGAACAGGAGAAGAAATCTCTGGAGGAAGAACTTGAGAAGCTCAGACTGTCACTGCAGGTAGAGATCCCTTATAGTGTCAGTAAACATCCACCAGTAGCTCCACCTTTCACTTATAACGTCAGTACACATTCAGTACACATTCCCACCTTTCCATTGTACTGGCTGTAGTGATGATTCGTGTGTGTGTTATACCAGCCCATAGAGGAGGACATTATGAGTCTGAAAGTGGCGCTGGAGATGAAGAACCAGGAGATCAAAGATCAGCACGATCTTTTGGTCAAACTATATAATCTGTATGTAGTACCTGGTTTAACATTATATCCTCTGTATATATACTATATACTGTTTATGTAGTACCTGGTTTAACACTATACCCTCAGCTTACTCTAGTCTGCAGATGTGAAGAAATTAAACAGAATGTGTATCTGTGTATATGTGCGCACCTGTATGTGTCTGGTTGTAGTATTATTTAGAGGGTCAAACTGCGTGAAGTGTGCCCAGGCGCAGAGCTACTTTGATGGGCATGATTCTGTGACCTCTTGGGTCTTGAAATGTGGTGCTTTGAATGATTTAAAGAGTGAAACGGTCTGAAGTGTGCCCACGTTTAAAGCATCCTTGCTGGGCATGACTGTGTGACCTCTTGGGCCTGGAAGTCTGGTTGTAGTATGATTTTAAAGGGTCAAATGGTCTCCATTGTGTGTCCAGGTTTAAGGCTACTTTGCTGGGCATGTGATTTGGACCCATCGGGTACGGAAGCCTTTCCGTCACGTGCTCGTTTTCCACGCCTTCAGTGCAGGTAGCCTGCGAATTTAAAACCGACGTGCATTTTATTCTTTTCCCCTTTTATCCTTTCATATCTCTCCGCTACCTTGGAGAAGAGAGACGCATGCGGGTAAATAAAATGTAAATATCTGTAAATATCTGTATAATATGTAAATAAAAGGAAGAAGTGGTTGTGTAGTGTAGTCGTTTGATTATGAATAATCTCATAATAATTTTATCCACAAATTCTTATACATTTATACATGTTTATCTCTCTCTTTGTGTGTGTGTGTGTGTGTGTGTGTGTGTGTGTGTGTGTGTTTGTGTGTGTGTGTGTGTGGTTCTTTGTCACTAGTGGGGCCTGTGGCCCGATTGGAGTGTTTGCGGTGTGAGAAGGAGGAGTTGGAGAACAGTTTGTTGGAGCAGCTGAAGGAGTTGAGGTTGCAGAAGCAGAAGGAGCTGCAGGTTCTTCAGGAGATGCTGAAACACAAGCAGCAGGAGGAGACAGAGCTCCTGCAGAAACAGCAGGAGGAGGAGGAGCATAACAGGTCCATCAAGAGTAAGTACTATGGAAATGCAATAATACTAACATAACTAATAATGAATGTTAGCCTTTAGGCTCCAATAAAAGTGATACTAATATATGTATAGTACTATATATATTATATTTTATATATTCAGTAGTAATTATGTAGTATATACAATCTGTGTTATATCCAGCAGTAATGATACATGCTCTGGCAGATATGAAAATGGCCTGTGAACAGGAGAAGAAATCTCTGGAGGAAGAACTTGAGAAGCTCAGACTGTCACTGCAGGTAGAGATCCCTTATAGTGTCAGTACACATCCACCAGTAGCTCCACCTTTCACTTATAACGTCAGTACACATTCAGTACACATTCCCACCTTTCCATTGTACTGGCTGTAGTGATGATTCGTGTGTGTGTTATACCAGCCCATAGAGGAGGACATTATGAGTCTGAAAGTGGCGCTGGAGATGAAGAACCAGGAGATCAAAGATCAGCACGATCTTTTGGTCAAACTATATACTCTGTATGTAGTACCTGGTTTAACATTATATCCTCTGTATATATACTATATACTGTTTATGTAGTACCTGGTTTAACACTATACCCTCAGCTTACTCTAGTCTGCAGATGTGAAGAAATTAAACAGAATGTGTATCTGTGTATATGTGCGCACCTGTATGTGTCTGGTTGTAGTATTATTTAGAGGGTCAAACTGCGTGAAGTGTGCCCAGGCGCAGAGCTACTTTGATGGGCATGATTCTGTGACCTCTTGGGTCTTGAAATGTGGTGCTTTGAATGATTTAAAGAGTGAAACGGTCTGAAGTGTGCCCACGTTTAAAGCATCCTTGCTGGGCATGACTGTGTGACCTCTTGGGCCTGGAAGTCTGGTTGTAGTATGATTTTAAAGGGTCAAATGGTCTCCATTGTGTGTCCAGGTTTAAGGCTACTTTGCTGGGCATGTGATTTGGACCCATCGGGTACGGAAGCCTTTCCGTCACGTGCTCGTTTTCCACGCCTTCAGTGCAGGTAGCCTGCGAATTTAAAACCGACGTGCATTTTATTCTTTTCCCCTTTTATCCTTTCATATCTCTCCGCTACCTTGGAGAAGAGAGACGCATGCGGGTAAATAAAATGTAAATATCTGTAAATATCTGTATAATATGTAAATAAAAGGAAGAAGTGGTTGTGTAGTGTAGTCGTTTGATTATGAATAATCTCATAATAATTTTATCCACAAATTCTTATACATTTATACATGTTTATCTCTCTCTTTGTGTGTGTGTGTGTGTGTGTGTGTGTGTGTGTGTGTGTGTGTGTGTGTGTGTGTGTGTGTTTGTGTGTGTGTGTGTGTGGTTCTGTGTCACTAGTGGGGCCTTTGGCCCGATTGGAGTGTTTGCGGTGTGAGAAGGAGGAGTTGGAGAACAGTTTGTTGGAGCAGCTGAAGGAGTTGAGGTTGCAGAAGCAGAAGGAGCTGCAGGTTCTTCAGGAGATGCTGAAACACAAGCAGCAGGAGGAGACAGAGCTCCTGCAGAAACAGCAGGAGGAGGAGGAGCATAACAGGTCCCTCAAGGGTAAGTACTATGGAAATGCAATAATACTAACATAACTAATAATGAATGTTAGCCTTTAGGCTCCAATAAAAGTGATACTAATATATGTATAGTACTATATATATTATATTTTATATATTCAGTAGTAATTATGTAGTATATACAATCTGTGTTATATCCAGCAGTAATGATACTTGCTCTGGCAGATATGAAAATGGCCTGTGAACAGGAGAAGAAAACTCTGGAGGAAGAACTTGAGAAGCTCAGACTGTCACTGCAGGTAGAGATCCCTTATAGTGTCAGTACACATCCACCAGTAGCTCCACCTTTCACTTATAACGTCAGTACACATTCAGTACACATTCCCACCTTTCCATTGTACTGGCTGTAGTGATGATTCGAGTGTGTGTTATACCAGCCCATAGAGGAGGACATTATGAGTCTGAAAGTGGCGCTGGAGATGAAGAACCAGGAGATCAAAGATCAGCACGATCTTTTGGTCAAACTATATAGTCTGTATGTAGTACCTGGTTTAACATTATATCCTCTGTATATATACTATATACTGTTTATGTAGTACCTGGTTTAACACTATACCCTCAGCTTACTCTAGTCTGCAGATGTGAAGAAATTAAACAGAATGTGTATCTGTGTATATGTGCGCACCTGTATGTGTCTGGTTGTAGTATTATTTAAAGGGTCAAACTGCATGAAGTGTGCCCAGGCCCAGAGCTACTTTGATGGGCATGATTCTGTGACCTCTTGGGCCTTGAAATGTGGTGCTTTGAATGATTTAAAGAGTGAAACGGTCTGAAGTGTGCCCACGTTTAAAGCATCCTTGCTGGGCATGACTGTGTGACCTCTTGGGCCAGGAAGTCTGTTTCTACTTTTATTTAAACGGTCAAACTGCGTGAAGTGTGCCCATGCCCAGAGCTACTTTGCTGGGCATGACTGTGTGACCTCTTGGGCCTGGAAGTCTGGTTGTAGTATGATTTTAAAGGGTCAAATGGTCTCCATTGTGTGTCCAGGTTTAAGGCTACTTTGCTTGGCATGTGATTTGGACCCATCGGGTACGGAAGCCTTTCCGTCACGTGCTCATTTTCCACGCCTTCAGCGCAGGTAGCCTGCGAATTTTAAACCGACGTGCATTTTATTCTTTTCCCCTTTTATCCTTTCATATCTCTCCGCTACCTTGGAGAAGAGAGACGCACGCGGGTAAATAAAATGTAAATATCTGTAAATATCTGTATAATATGTAAATAAAAGGAAGAAGTGAATTATGTAGTATATACTATCTGTGTTATATCCAGCAGTAATGATACTTGCTCTGGCAGATATGAAAATGGCCTGTGAACAGGAGAAGAAATCTCTGGAGGAAGAACTTGAGAAGCACAGACTGTCACTGCAGGTAGAGATCCCTTATAGTGTCAGTACACATCCACCAGTACCTCCATCTTTCACTTATAACGTCAGTACACATTCAGTACACATTCCCACCTTTCCATTGTACTGGCTGTAGTGATGATTCGTGTGTGTGTTATACCAGCCCATAGAGGAGGACATTATGAGTCTGAAAGTGGCGCTGGAGATGAAGAACCAGGAGATCAAAGATCAGCACGATCTTTTGGTCAAACTATATACTCTGTATGTATACTATATACTCTGTATGTAGTACCTGGTTTAACACTATATCCTCTGTATATATACTATATACTGTTTATGTAGTACCTGGTTTAACACTATACCCTCATCTTACTCTAGTCTGCAGATGTGAAGAAATTAAACAGAATGTGTATCTGTGTATATGTGCGCACCTGTATGTGTCTGGTTGTAGTATTATTTAAAGGGTCAAACTGCGTGAAGTGTGCCCAGGCCCAGAGCTCCTTTGATGGGCATGTTTCTGTGACCTCTTGGGCCTTGAAATGTGGTGCTTTGAATGATTTAAAGAGTGAAACGGTCTGAAGTGTGCCCACGTTTAAAGCAACCTTGCTGGGCATGACTGTGTGACCTCTTGGGCCAGGAAGTCTGTTTCTAGTTTTATTTAAACGGTCAAACTGCGTGAAGTGTGCCCAGGCCCAGACCTACTTTGCTGGGCATGACTGTGTGACCTCTTGTGCCTGGAAGTCTGGTTGTAGTATGATTTTAAAGGGTCAAATGGTCTCCATTGTGTGTCCAGGTTTAAGGCTACTTTGCTGGGCATGTGATTTGGACCCATCGGGTACGGAAGCTTTTCCGTCACGTGCTCGTTTTCCACGCCTTCAGCGCAGGTAGCCTGCGAATTTAAAACTGACGTGCATTTTATTGTTTTCCCCTTTTATCCTTTCATATCTCTCCGCTACCTTGGAGAAGAGAGACGCACGCGGGTAAATAAAATGTAAATATCTCTAAATATCTGTATAATATGTAAATAAAAGGAAGAAGTGGTTGTGTAGTGTAGTCGTTTCATTATAAATAATCTCATAATAATTTTATCCACAAATTCTTATACATTTATACATGTTTATCTCTCTCTTTGTGTGTGTGTGTGTGTGTGTGTGTCTGTGTGTGTGTGTGTGTGTGGTTCTGTGTCACTATTGGGGCCTGTGGCCCGATTGGAGTGTTTGCAGTGTGAGAAGGAGGAGTTGGAGAACAGTTTGTTGGAGCAGCTGAAGGAGTTGAGGTTGCAGAAGCAGAAGGAGCTGCAGGTTCTTCAGGAGATGCTGAAACACAAGCAGCAGGAGGAGACAGAGCTCCTGCAGAAACAGCAGGAGGAGGAGGAGCATAACAGGTCCCTCAAGGGTAAGTACTATGGAAATGCAATAATACTAACACAACTAATAATGAATGTTAGCCTTTAGGCTCCAATAAAAGTGATACTAATATATGTATAGTACTATATATATTATATTTTATATATTCAGTAGTAATTATGTAGTATATACAATCTGTGTTATATCCAGCAGTAATGATACTTGCTCTGGCAGATATGAAAATGGCCTGTGAACAGGAGAAGAAATCTCTGGAGGAAGAACTTGAGAAGCTGAGACTGTCACTGCAGGTAGAGATCCCTTATAGTGTCAGTACACATCCACCAGTAGCTCCACCTTTCACTTATAACGTCAGTACACATTCAGTACACATTCCCACCTTTCCATTGTACTCGCTGTAGTGATGATTTGTGTGTGTGTTATACCAGCCCATAGAGGAGGACATTATGAGTCTGAAAGTGGCGCTGGAGATGAAGAACCAGGAGATCAAAGATCAGCACGATCTTTTGGTCAAACTATATACTCTGTATGTATACTATATACTCTGTATGTAGTACCTGGTTTAACACTATATCCTCTGTATATATACTATATACTGTTTATGTAGCACCTGGTTTAACACTATACCCTCAGCTTACTCTAGTCTGCAGATGTGAAGAAATTAAACAGAATGTGTATCTGTGTATATGTGCGCACCTGTATGTGTCTGGTTGTAGTATTATTTAAAGGGTCAAACTCCGTAAAGTGTGCCCAGGCCCAGAGCTACTTTGATGGGCATGATTCTGTGACCTCTTGGGCCTTCAAATGTGGTGCATTGAATGATTTAAAGAGTGAAACGGTCTGAAGTGTGCCCACGTTTAAAGCAACCTTGCTGGGCATGACTGTGTGACCTCTTGGGCCAGGAAGTCTGTTTCTACTTTTATTTAAACGGTCAAACTGCGTGAAGTGTGCCCAGGCCCAGAGCTACTTTGCTGGGCATGACTGTGTGACCTCTTGGGCCTGGAAGTCTGGTTGTAGTATGATTTTAAAGGGTCAAATGGTCTCCATTGTGTGTCCAGGTTTAAGGCTACTTTGCTGGGCATGTGATTTGGACCCATCGGGTACGGAAGCCTTTCCGTCACGTGCTCGTTTTCCACGCCTTCAGCGCAGGTAGCCTGCGAATTTAAAACCGACGTGCATTTTATTCTTTTCCCCTTTTATCCTTTCATATCTCTCCGCTACCTTGGAGAAGAGAGACGCACGCGGGTAAATAAAATGTAAATATCTGTAAATATCTGTATAATATGTAAATAAAAGGAAGAAGTGGTTGTGTAGTGTAGTCGTTTCATTATAAATAATCTCATAATAATTTTATCCACAAATTCTTATACATTTATACATGTTTATCTCTCTCTTTGTGTGTGTGTGTGTGTGTGTGTGTGTGTGTGTGTGTCTGTGTGTGTGTGTGTGTGTGTGTGGTTCTGTGTCACTAGTGGGGCCTGTGGCCCGATTGGAGTGTTTGCGGTGTGAGAAGGAGGAGTTGGAGAACAGTTTGTTGGAGCAGCTGAAGGAGTTGAGGTTGCAGAAGCAGAAGGAGCTGCAGGTTCTTCAGGAGATGCTGAAACACAAGCAGCAGGAGGAGACAGAGCTCCTGCAGAAACAGCAGGAGGAGGAGGAGCATAACAGGTCCCTCAAGGGTAAGTACTATGGAAATGCAATAATACTAACATAACTAATAATGAATGTTAGCCTTTAGGCTCCAATAAAAGTGATACTAATATATGTATAGTACTATATATATTATATTTTATATATTCAGTAGTAATTATGTAGTATATACAATCTGTGTTATATCCAGCAGTAATGATACTTGCTCTGGCAGATATGAAAATGGCCTGTGAACAGGAGAAGAAATCTCTGGAGGAAGAACTTGAGAAGCTCAGACTGTCACTGCAGGTAGAGATCCCTTATAGTGTCAGTACACATCCACCAGTACCTCCACCTTTCACTTATAACGTCAGTACACATTCAGTACACATTCCCACCTTTCCATTGTACTGGCTGTAGTGATGATTCGTGTGTGTGTTATACCAGCCCATAGAGGTGGACATTATGAGTATGAAAGTGGCGCTGGAGATGAAGAACCAGGAGATCAAAGATCAGCACGATCTTTTGGTCAAACTATATACTCTGTATGTATACTATATACTCTGTATGTAGTACCTGGTTTAACACTATATCCTCTGTATATATACTATATACTGTTTATGTAGTACCTGGTTTAACACTATACCCTCAGCTTACTCTAGTCTGCAGATGTGAAGAAATTTAAACAGAATGTGTATCTGTGTATATGTGCGCACCTGTATGTGTCTGGTTGTAGTATTATTTAAAGGGTCAAACTGCGTGAAGTGTGCCCAGGCCCAGAGCTACTTTGATGGGCATGATTCTGTGACCTCTTGGGCCTTGAAATGTGGTGCTTTGAATGATTTAAAGAGTGAAACGGTCTGAAGTGTGCCCACGTTTAAAGCAACCTTGCTGGGCATGACTGTGTGACCTCTTGGGCCAGGAAGTCTGTTTCTAGTTTTATTTAAACGGTCAAACTGCGTGAAGTGTGCCCAGGCCCAGAGGTACTTTGCTGGGCATGACTGTGTGACCTCTTGGGCCTGGAAGTCTGGTTGTAGTATGATTTTAAAGGGTCAAATGGTCTCCATTGTGTGTCCAGGTTTAAGGCTACTTTGCTGGGCATGTGATTTGGACCCATCGGGTACGGAAGCCTTTCCGTCACGTGCTCGTTTTCCACGCCTTCAGCGCAGGTAGCCTGCGAATTTAAAACCGACGTGCATTTTATTCTTTTCCCCTTTTATCCTTTCATATCTCTCCGCTACCTTGGAGAAGAGAGACGCATGCGGGTAAATAAAATGTAAATATCTGTAAATATCTGTATAATATGTAAATAAAAGGAAGAAGTGGTTGTGTAGTGTAGTCGTTTGATTATAAATAATCTCATAATAATTTTATCCACAAATTCTTATACATTTATACATGTTTATCTCTCTCTGTGTGTGTGTGTGTGTGTGTGTGTGTGTGTGTGTGTGTGTGTGTGTGTGTGGTTCTGTGTCACTAGTGGGGCCTGTGGCCCGATTGGAGTGTTTGCGGTGTGAGAAGGAGGAGTTGGAGAACAGTTTGTTGGAGCAGCTGAAGGAGTTGAGGTTGCAGAAGCAGAAGGAGCTGCAGGTTCTTCAGGAGATGCTGAAACACAAGCAGCAGGAGGAGACAGAGCTCCTGCAGAAACAGCAGGAGGAGGAGGAGCATAACAGGTCCATCAAGAGTAAGTACTATGGAAATGCAATAATACTAACATAACTAATAATGAATGTTAGCCTTTAGGCTCCAATAAAAGTGATACTAATATATGTATAGTACTATATATATTATATTTTATATATTCAGTAGTAATTATGTAGTATATACAATCTGTGTTATATCCAGCAGTAATGATACTTGCTCTGGCAGATATGAAAATGGCCTGTGAACAGGAGAAGAAATCTCTGGAGGAAGAACTTGAGAAGCTCAGACTGTCACTGCAGGTAGAGATCCCTTATAGTGTCAGTACGCATCCACCAGTACCTCCACCTCTCACTTATAACGTCAGTACACATTCAGTACACATTCCCACCTTTCCATTGTACTGGCTGTAGTGATGATTCGTGTGTGTGTTATACCAGCCCATAGAGGAGGACTTTATGAGTCTGAAAGTGGCGCTGGAGATGAAGAACCAGGAGATCAAAGATCAGCACGATCTTTTGGTCAAACTATATACTCTGTATGTATACTATATACTCTGTATGTAGTACCTGGTTTAACACTATACCCTCAGCTTACTCTAGTCTGCAGATGTGAAGAAATTAAACAGAATGTGTATCTGTGTATATGTGCGCACCTGTATGTGTCTGGTTGTAGTATTATTTAAAGGGTCAAACTGCGTGAAGTGTGCCCAGGCCCAGAGCTCCTTTGATGGGCATGTTTCTGTGACCTCTTGGGCCTTGAAATGTGGTGCTTTGAATGATTTAAAGAGTGAAACGGTCTGAAGTGTGCCCACGTTTAAAGCAACCTTGCTGGGCATGACTGTGTGACCTCTTGGGCCAGGAAGTCTGTTTCTAGTTTTATTTAAACGGTCAAACTGCGTGAAGTGTGCCCAGGCCCAGAGCTACTTTGCTGGGCATGACTGTGTGACCTCTTGGGCCTGGAAGTCTGGTTGTAGTATGATTTTAAAGGGTCAAATGGTCTCCATTGTGTGTCCAGGTTTAAGGCTACTTTGCTGGGCATGTGATTTGGACCCATCGGGTACGGAAGCCTTTCCGTCACGTGCTCGTTTTCCACGCCTTCAGCGCAGGTAGCCTGCGAATTTAAAACCGACGTGCATTTTATTCTTTTCCCCTTTTATCCCTTCATATCTTTCCGCTACCTTGGAGAAGAGAGACGCACGCGGGTAAATAAAATGTAAATATCTCTAAATATCTGTATAATATGTAAATAAAAGGAAGAAGTGGTTGTGTAGTGTAGTCGTTTCATTATAAATAATCTCATAATAATTTTATCCACAAATTCTTATACATTTATACATGTTTATCTCTCTCTTTGTCTGTGTGTGTGTGTGTGTGTGTGTGTGTGTGTGTGTGTGTGTGGTTCTGTGTCACTAGTGGGGCCTGTGGCCCGATTGGAGTGTTTGCGGTGTGAGAAGGAGGAGTTGGAGAACAATTTGTTGGAGCAGCTGAAGGAGTTGAGGTTGCAGAAGCAGAAGGAGCTGCAGGTTCTTCAGGAGATGCTGAAACACAAGCAGCAGGAGGAGACAGAGCTCCTGCAGAAACAGCAGGAGGAGGAGGAGCATAACAGGTCCATCAAGAGTAAGTACTATGGAAATGCAATAATACTAACATAACTAATAATGAATGTTAGCCTTTAGGCTCCAATAAAAGTGATACTAATATATGTATAGTACTATATATATTATATTTTATATATTCAGTAGTAATTATGTAGTATATACAATCTGTGTTATATCCAGCAGTAATGATACTTGCTCTGGCAGATATGAAAATGGCCTGTGAACAGGAGAAGAAATCTCTGGAGGAAGAACTTGAGAAGCTCAGACTGTCACTGCAGGTAGAGATCCCTTATAGTGTCAGTACACATCCACCAGTACCTCCACCTCTCACTTATAACGTCAGTACACATTCAGTACACATTCCCACCTTTCCATTGTACTGGCTGTACTGATGATTCGTGTGTGTGTTATACCAGCCCATAGAGGAGGACTTTATGAGTCTGAAAGTGGCGCTGGAGATGAAGAACCAGGAGATCAAAGATCAGCACGATCTTTTGGTCAAACTATATACTCTGTATGTATACTATATACTCTGTATGTAGTACCTGGTTTAACACTATATCCTCTGTATATATACTATATACTGTTTATGTAGTACCTGGTTTAACACTATACCCTCAGCTTACTCTAGTCTTCAGATGTGAAGAAATTTAAACAGAATGTTTATCTGTGTATATGTGCGCACCTGTATGTGTCTGGTTGTAGTATTATTTAAAGGGTCAAACTGCGTGAAGTGTGCCCAGGCCCAGAGCTACTTTGATGGGCATGATTCTGTGACCTCTTGGGCCTTGAAATGTGGTGCTTTGAATGATTTAAAGAGTGAAACGGTCTGAAGTGTGCCCACGTTTAAAGCAACCTTGCTGGGCATGACTGTGTGACCTCTTGGGCCAGGAAGTCTGTTTCTAGTTTTATTTAAACGGTCAAACTGCGTGAAGTGTGCCCAGGCCCAGAGGTACTTTGCTGGGCATGACTGTGTGACCTCTTGGGCCTGGAAGTCTGGTTGTAGTATGATTTTAAAGGGTCAAATGGTCTCCATTGTGTGTCCAGGTTTAAGGCTACTTTGCTGGGCATGTGATTTGGACCCATCGGGTACGGAAGCCTTTCCGTCACGTGCTCGTTTTCCACGCCTTCAGCGCAGGTAGCCTGCGAATTTAAAACGGACGTGCATTTTATTCTTTTCCCCTTTTATCCTTTCATATCTCTCCGCTACCTTGGAGAAGAGAGACGCACGCGGGTAAATAAAATGTAAATATCTCTAAATATCTGTATAATATGTAAATAAAAGGAAGATGTGGTTGTGTAGTGTAGTCGTTTGATTATAAATAATCTCATAATAATTTTATCCACAAATTCTTACACATTTATACATGTTTATCTCTCTGTGTGTGTGTGTGTGTGTGGTTCTGTGTCACTAGTGGGGCCTGTGGCCCGATTGGAGTGTTTGCGGTGTGAGAAGGAGGAGTTGGATAACAGTTTGTTGGAGCAGCTGAAGGAGTTGAGGTTGCAGAAGCAGAAGGAGCTGCAGGTTCTTCAGGAGATGCTGAAACACAAGCAGCAGGAGGAGACAGAGCTCCTGCAGAAACAGCAGGAGGAGGAGGAGCATAACAGGTCCATCAAGAGTAAGTACTATGGAAATGCAATAATACTAACATAACTAATAATGAATGCTA
Source organism: Electrophorus electricus (assembly GCF_041902795.1). NCBI lineage: Eukaryota > Metazoa > Chordata > Actinopteri > Gymnotiformes > Gymnotidae > Electrophorus > Electrophorus electricus. The sequence continues at coordinate 35,907 of NW_027658410.1, forward strand.
GCCTTTAGGCTCCAATAAAAGTGATACTAATATATGTATAGTACTATATATATTATATTTTATATATTCAGTAGTAATTATGTAGTATATACAATCTATGTTATATCCAGCAGTAATGATACTTGCTCTGGCAGATATGAAAATGGCCTGTGAACAGGAGAAGAAATCTCTGGAGGAAGAACTTGAGAAGCTCAGACTGTCACTGCAGGTAGAGATCCCTTATAGTGTCAGTACACATCCACCAGTACCTCCACCTTTCACTTATAACGTCAGTACACATTCAGTACACATTCCCACCTTTCCATTGTACTGGCTGTAGTGATGATTCGTGTGTGTGTTATACCAGCCCATAGAGGAGGACATTATGAGTCTGAAAGTGGCGCTGGAGATGAAGAACCAGGAGATCAAAGATCAGCACGATCTTTTGGTCAAACTATATACTCTGTATGTATACTATATACTCTGTATGTAGTACCTGGTTTAACACTATATCCTCTGTATATATACTATATACTGTTTATGTAGTTCCTGGTTTAACACTATACCCTCAGCTTACTCTAGTCTGCAGATGTGAAGAAATTTAAACAGAATGTGTATCTGTGTATATGTGCGCACCTGTATGTGTCTGGTTGTAGTATTATTTAAAGGGTCAAATGGTCTCCATTGTGTGTCCAGGTTTAAGGCTACTTTGCTGGGCATGTGATTTGGACCCATCGGGTACGGAAGCCTTTCCGTCACGTGCTCGTTTTCCACGCCTTCAGCGCAGGTAGCCTGCGAAATTAAAACCGACGTGCATTTTATTCTTTTCCCCTTTTATCCTTTCATATCTCTCCGCTACCTTGGAGAAGAGAGACGCACGTGGGTAAATAAAATGTAAATATCTGTAAATATCTGTATAACATGTAAATAAAAGGAAGAAGTGGTTGTGTAGTGTAGTCGTTTGATTATGAATAATCTCATAATAATTTTATCCACAAATTCTTATACATTTATACATGTTTATCTCTCTCTTTGTGTGTGTGTCTGTGTGTGTGTCTGTGTGTGTGTGTGTGGTTCTGTGTCACTAGTGGGGCCTGTGGCCCGATTGGAGTGTTTGCGGTGTGAGAAGGAGTTTGAGAACAGTTTGTTGGAGCAGCTGAAGGAGTTGAGGTTGCAGAAGCAGAAGGAGCTGCAGGTTCTTCAGGAGATGCTGAAACACAAGCAGCAGGAGGAGACAGAGCTCTTGCAGAAACAGCAGGAGGAGTAGGAGCATAACAGGTCCATCAAGAGTAAGTACTATGGAAATGCAATAATACTAACATAACTAATAATGAATGTTAGCCTTTAGGCTCCAATAAAAGTGATACTAATATATGTATAGTACTATATATATTATATTTTATATATTCAGTAGTAATTATGTAGTATATACAATCTGTGTTATATCCAGCAGTAATGATACTTGCTCTGGCAGATATGAAAATGGCCTGTGAACAGGAGTAGAAATCTCTGGAGGAAGAACTTGAGAAGCTCAGACTGTCACTGCAGGTAGAGATCCCTTATAGTGTCAGTACACATCCACCAGTACCTCCACCTTTCACTTATAACGTCAATACACATTCAGTACACATTACCACCTTTCCATTGTACTGGCTTTAGTGATGATTCGTGTGTGTGGGTTATACCAGCCCATAGAGGAGGACATTATGAGTCTGAAAGTGGCGCTGGAGATGAAGAACCAGGAGATCAAAGATCAGCACGATCTTTTGGTCAAACTATATACTCTGTATGTATACTATATACTCTGTATGTAGTACCTGGTTTAACACTATATCCTCTGTATATATACTATATACTGTTTATGTAGTACCTGGTTTAACACTATACCCTCAGCTTTCTCTAGTCTGCAGATGTGAAGAAATTAAACAGAATGTGTATCTGTGTATATGTGCGCACCTGTATGTGTCTGGTTGTAGTATTATTTAAAGGGTCAAACTGCGTGAAGTGTGCCCAGACCCAGGCATGACTGTGTGACCTCTTGGGCCAGGAAGTCTGTTTCTAGTTTTATTTAAACGGTCAAACTGCGTGAAGTGTGCCCAGGCCCAGAGCTACTTTGATGGGCATGATTCTGTGACCTCTTGGGCCTTGAAATGTGGTGCTTTGAATGATTTAAAGAGTGAAACGGTCTGAAGTGTGCCCACGTTTAAAGCAACCTTGCTGGGCATGACTGTGTGACCTCTTGGGCCAGGAAGTCTGTTTCTAGTTTTATTTAAACGGTCAAACTGCGTGAAGTGTGCCCAGGCCCAGAGGTACTTTGCTGGGCATGACTGTGTGACCTCTTGGGCCTGGTAGTCTGGTTGTAGTATGATTTTAAAGGGTCAAATGGTCTCCATTGTGTGTCCAGGTTTAAGGCTACTTTGCTGGGCATGTGATTTGGACCCATTGGGTACGGAAGCCTTTCCCTCACGTGCTCGTTTTCCACGCCTTCAGCGCAGGTAGCCTGCGAATTTAAAACCGACGTGCATTTTATTCTTTTCCCCTTTTATCCTTTCATATCTCTCCGCTACCTTGGAGAAGAGAGACGCACGCGGGTAAATAAAATGTAAATATCTGTAAATATCTGTATAATATGTAAATAAAAGGAAGAAGTGGTTGTGTAGTGTAGTCGTTTGATTATAAATAATCTCATAATAATTTTATCCGCAAATTCTTATACATTTATACATGTTTATCTCTCTCTCTGTGTGTGTGTGTGTGTGTGTGTGTGTGTGTGTGTGTCTGTGTGTGTGTGTGTGGTTCTGTGTCACTAGTGGGGCCTGTGGTCCGATTGGAGTGTTTGCGGTGTGAGAAGGAGGAGTTGGAGAACAGTTTGTTGGAGCAGCCGAAGGAGTTGAGGTTGCAGAAGCAGAAGGAGCTGCAGGTTCTTCAGGAGATGCTGAAACACAAGCAGCAGGAGGAGACAGAGCTCCTGCAGAAACAGCAGGAGGAGGAGGAGCATAACAGGTCCATCAAGAGTAAGTACTATGGAAATGCAATAATACTAACATAACTAATAATGAATGTTAGCCTTTAGGCTCCAATAAAAGTGACACTAATATATGTATAGTACTATATATATTATATTTTATACATTCAGTAGTAATTATGTAGTATATACAATCTGTGTTATATCCAGCAGTAATGATACTTGCTCTGGCAGATATGAAAATGGCCTCTGAACAGGAGAAGAAATCTCTGGAGGAAGAACTTGAGAAGCTCAGACTGTCACTGCAGGTAGAGATCCCTTATAGTGTCAGTACACATCCACCAGTACCTCCACCTTTCACTTATAACGTCAGTACACATTCAGTACACATTCCCACCTTTCCATTGTACTGGCTGTAGTGATGATTCGTGTGTGTGTTATACCAGCCCATAGAGGAGGACTTTATGAGTCTGAAAGTGGCGCTGGAGATGAAGAACCAGGAGATCAAAGATCAGCACGATCTTTTGGTCAAACTATATACTCTGTATGTATACTATATACTCTGTATGTAGTACCTGGTTTAACACTATATCCTCTGTATATATACTATATACTGTTTATGTAGTACCTGGTTTAACACTATACCCTCAGCTTACTCTAGTCTGCAGATGTGAAGAAATTAAACAGAATGTGTATCTGTGTATATGTGTGCACCTGTATGTGTCTGGTTGTAGTATTATTTAAAGGGTCAAACTGCATGATGTGTGCCCAGGCCCAGAGCTACTTTGCTGTGCATGACTGTGTGACCTCTTGGCCCTGGAAGTCTGGTGGTAGTAGTAGTATGATTTAAAGGCACAAAGTGATTGAAGTGTGCCCAGGCCCAGAGCTACTTTGCTGGGCATGACTGTGTGACCTCTTGGGCCAGGAAGTCTGTTTCTAGTTTTATTTAAACGGTCAAACTGTGTGAAGTGTGCCCAGGCCCAGAGCTACTTTGCTGGGCATGACTGTGTGACCTCTTGGGCCTGGAAGTCTGGTTGTAGTATAATTTTAAAGGGTCAAATGGTCTCCATTGTGTGTCCAGGTTTAAGGCTACTTTGCTGGGCATGTGATTTGGACCCATCGGGTACGGAAGCCTTTCGGTCACGTGCTCGTTTTCCACGCCTTCAGCGCAGGTAGCCTGCGAATTTAAAACCGACGTGCATTTTATTCTTTTCCCCTTTTATCCTTTCATATCTCTCCGCTACCTTGGAGAAGAGAGACGCACGCGGGTAAATAAAATGTAAATATCTGTAAATATCTGTATAATATGTAAATAAAAGGAAGAAGTGGTTGTGTAGTGTAGTCGTTTGATTATAAATAATCTCATAATAATTTTATCCACAAATTCTCTATTTTATCGTTTTTTCCTGATCAATAATAGAAAAAAAAGAAAAAAAAAGATGAACAGCACCCTCTAGCGATGAACCTCAATTATTTCAAGATAACTGTAAAACATGGCTAGGTTAAGTCGGCGTTAGAACAAAAAATGCTCAGATTAACTTGTGTCTCATGGCACGCAGCTGAGTTTAAAATTAAACACAATGAAATCAAATTAAATTGACCCAGCTGCAACAGGCTCAGCAACCACATTTAATTTCACTGATTGGTCAGTTAGCCAGGCTATACAAAACAGGCTATTGTTAGAAATTCTGCACATGTGCTTCGCTTAGCTTCACATCTCACACTGCTTATAATTATAAGATAACGTATCCACGTTCGTAATAACGTGGTGAAATCTGCCAAAAATGGTGAGACTGAGCATAATAAGTAATAAGACAATCTGAGCACTTAGTCCACATATTTCTAAATGAGAAGAAAAAGTTCCTCCAAACAATATAAGGCACACAATTCTATATGGGAAAACAGTTACAGTTGTCATTAAGAGAAGCACTACTCATTACACAGATGTCAATAACCGTCCTAATATTAATAGTTCAACAGTCTTCCTCTGTCTATTATACGCACTGTACACATGTTAAATATCTGCCTTGAAATGACAATGAAATGACTTCCGGGCGCACTGAAAATTGTTATATACACACAGACACCCCCATACCAACATAAGCATAGTGCAACTCTTTGTTTATGCACCAGAGATTGAGTGGGCAAGTGCGTGTATATGCGAGTTTAAATTATTATACACAAATGTAAGTAGTAGGCTATTTATGTGAAAATGTTTCATATGTATGTACAAGTAGTGTTTCCCTGATTTCTCCCTAAATGGCCCCTCATAGTTCAGCAGTAATGAGGCTAGTTAGATTTTGCTCAGAATTAAGTACACTTTGGGATGTTATACGTATCACAGTCTCCGGTGAGCCGTACATGGTTGATCAATCCAGGTTGAGGTAGAGTCACTGCATTAATGACACGTCTGTTTGCATTGCCAGTTGTTGCTATGGCAGCAATGAAATTAGGAAATTCAAAGAAAAACAACTCATCTACGCTCTTGGAACTTTAGAACCCCATATGTCCTGTGGCCCGATGTCACACGTGAGGGGAATCCCATGAACACCTTTACAGATCAGTCTGTGGAAAGACACTGAAGAGGACAGAGGAAAAATGAGGCGTTTCTGGAGCTGGTGTGCTGGACGCATCGAGGACGAATACACAGACACAAAGGATGTGGAGGGTAAATGTAAATATAATGCCACTCACACCTGCGGTTGCTGGTGCTGGCACTCATACCTGTGGTTAAAATACCTTTTTTGTCTTTAGCGCTGCATTGTCGCCTCTATCTCCCAATAATTCATACTCGAGGCTTTAGAAATCTAAGTTTTTGGGGGGTATATGCCATTTCCTGTTATTTGTGCAGAATACACACACTTTCACTTTGGAATCCACAAAGTTTTATAAATGAGGTCCCTGAATAACATCAATCTATTTCTACACTATATGGCTTGCTAATTTCATATGTCTGTGTGTCTTTCTGTTTGTCTCTCTGTGTGTGTGTGTGTGTGTGTGTGTGTGTGTGTGTGTTATACCAGCCCATAGAGGAGGACATGAGTCTGAAAGTGGCTGGAGATAAAGAACCAGGAGATCAAAGATCAGCACGATCTTTTGGTAAAACTATATACTGTTTACATAGTACCTGGTTTAACATTATACCCTCAGCTTACTCTAGTCTGCAGATGTGAAGAAATTAAACAGAATGTGTATCTGTGTATATGTGCGCACCTGTATGTGTCTGGTTGTAGTATTATTTAAAGGGTCAAACTGCGTGAAGTGTGCCCAGGCCCAGAGCTACTTTGATGGGCATGACTGTGTGACCTCTTGGGCCAGGAAGTCTGTTTCTAGTTTTATTTAAACGGTCAAACTGCGTGAAGTGTGCCCAGGCCCAGAGCTACTTTGCTGGGCATGACTGTGTGACCTCTTGGGCCTGGAAGTCTGGTTGTAGTATGATTTTAAAGGGTCAAATGGTCTCCATTGTGTGTCCAAGTTTAAGGCTACTTTGCTGGGCATGACTGTGTGACCTCTTGGGCCAGGAAGTCTGTTTCTAGTTTTATTTAAACGGTCAAACTGCGTGAAGTGTGCCCAGGCCCAGAGCTACTTTGCTGGGCATGACTGTGTGACCTCTTGTGCCTGGAAGTCTGGTTGTAGTATTATTTAAAGGGTCAAACTGCATGAAGTGTGCCCAGGCCCAGAGCTACTTTGCTGGGCATGATTCTGTGACCTCTTGGGCCTTGAAATCTGGTGCTTTGAACGATTTAAAGAGTGAAACGGTCTGAAGTGTGCCCACGTTTAAAGCAACCTTGCTGGGCATGACTGTGTGACCTCTTGTGCCTGGAAGTCTGGTTGTAGTATTATTTAAAGGGTCAAACTGTGCCCTGTAAACCGCACTGTGCCCTTCTGCGAAGAGCAAAGATGGTAAGGAAATCTCACAATTAATATCGTGATATGTCATCAGCTTGGCAAACGTCACATCCGGGTCAACCCAACACCATCTCAGCCTGCAGATGGCGTAAGTTTACACGACGGATTCTTTTATTCTCTTCAACGACAAAACTCAGGTCTATACACCAAAAATATGGCTGATTAAAATGCACGTAAATTAAATTTTGAGTCAATAAAATGCATATGAATTGACGTTTTGACTGATAAGTAGTTTTATTTGACTCAAGTTTAATCAACTTATCTTTCAACTTTATCCATTTTTATTACTTGCCTTATTTATCGTTTATTTGAAGTTTGCGGGCGCAACGTTCTGATTGACATTTTTGCCTCGAGAGGCGGAAGTAACGAAAATTGCTTGGGTTAAACCATGGATTGATTAATTAATGAATGTTATTGGATAAACAAGGCAACTAAAACAGTTACTAATGTTAAGTGATAAAAGAGTCCGTTAACACAAACGGCTTGAGTTAAACGTTAAATGACGTGACACAAAGTTATTCCAATTATTTAATTATATACCACTGTAGTATTTAGTTCACATGCATTTGTTGTTTACACCCTCATAGAAACTCCCTTGGTCATGAATGATCAAACTTGATATTTGATTTTTAAAAATATATCAAATCAAGACTGTTTTAATCCTATCACTTACATTTTCAATTCACAAGCATTTTTTCATGACCAGTTTATATTTTCATGGATTTTTATCAGCTTCGATTTCATCATTTAGAATTTGCTAGTTCCTCCACTCATGTGCCTGAAATGTTACTAAATTAGTAGATTCATTCCTGTTTGAGGAATTCTGGCTTGTGTTTATTGTCTGTGGGCAGAAAGGCTTTCCTAGATGCCAACTGGCAAAATGTTCCAAGATTTCTAAGAAATTATTAAACTTCCCTGAAAAAAACACACACACAAAAAAACCAAATAAGTAAGCTGAGAGAACTAAAACGAAAGCTATAAATACAACTTGACAGTTTTCAGCAGCAGGCGAATTTGTACGGTTACTGAGCTGCTAGCTAGCTAGCGAGCTACCGGCTGCAAGGTTAACAGTGCAAAGTCAGTAGCTAGCTAGCTAGCTACAGTAGCTACTACTAGCTAGCTACTGACTTTGCACTGTTAAAAGTGCTTCCGGTAGCTAGCTAGCTACAGTAGCTACTACTAGCTAGCTACTGACTTTGCACTGTTAAAAGTGCTTCCGGTAGCTAGCTAGCTAGCTAGGTAGCTTGGTAATGGCTTTGCACTGTTAACCGTGCAGCCGGTAACTAGCGGTATCTAGTGGTTTAAATGCTTGCGGTTTAAATGCTTGGTGGACATTTGATTGTATGGTTTACTGAGCTGATAGCTAGCTAGCTAGCTACGGTTACTGAGCTGAAAGCTAGCTAGCTACTTTACTGGGTATGATTCTGTGAGCTCCTGGGCTTGCAGGTCTGTTTCTAGTTTTGGTTAAAGGGTCAAACTGCGTGAAGTGTGCCCAGGCCCAGAGCTACTTTGCTGGGCATGACTGTGTGACCTCTTGGGCCTGGAAGTCTGGTTGTAGTATGATTTTAAAGGGTCAAATGGTCTCCATTGTGTGTCCAGGTTTAAGGCTACTTTGCTGGGCATGTGATTTGGACCCATCGGGTACGGAAGCCTGTACGTTACGTGCTCGTTTTCCACGCCTTCAGCGCAGGTAGCCTGCGAATTTAAAACCGACGTGCATTTTATTCTTTTCCCCTTTTATCCTTTCATATCTCTCCGCTACCTTGGAGAAGAGAGACGCACGCGGGTAAATAAAATGTAAATATCTGTACATATCTGTATAATATCTAAATAAAAGGAAGAAGTGGTTGTATAGTGTAGTCGTTTGATTATAAATAATCTCATAATAATTTTATCCTCATATTCTTATACATTTATACATGTTTATCTCTCTCTCTGTGTGTGTGTGTGTGTGTGTGTGTGTGTGTGTGTGTGTGTGTGTGTGTGTGTGTGTGGTTCTGTGTTACTATTGGGGCCTGTGGCCCGATTGGAGTGTTTGCGGTGTAAGAAGGAGGAGTTGGAGAACAGTTTGTTGGAGCAGCTGAAGGAGTTGAGGTTGCAGAAGCAGAAGGAGCTGCAGGTTCTTCAGGAGATGCTGAAACACAAGCAGCAGGAGGAGACAGAGCTCCTGCAGAAACAGCAGGAGGAGGAGGAGCATAACAGGTCCATCAAGAGTAAGTACTATGGAAATGCAATAATACTAACATAACTAATAATGAATGTTAGCCTTTAGGCTCCAATAAAAGTGATACTAATATATGTATAGTACTATATATATTATATTTTATATATTCAGTAGTAATTATGTAGTATATACAATCTGTGTTATATCCAGCAGTAATGATACTTGCTCTGGCAGATATGAAAATGGCCAGTGAACAGGAGAAGAAATCTCTGGAGGAAGAACTTGAGAAGCTCAGACTGTCACTGCAGGTAGAGATCCCTTCTAGTGTCAGTACACATCCACCAGTACCTCCACCTTTCACTTATAACGTCAGTACACATTCAGTACACATTCCCACCTTTCCATTGTACTGGCTGTAGTGATGATTCGTATGTGTGGGTTATACCAGCCCATAGAGGAGGACATTATGAGTCTGAAAGTGGCGCTGGAGATGAAGAACCAGGAGATCAAAGATCAGCACGATCTTTTGGTCAAACTATATACTCTGTATGTATACTATATACTCTGTATGTAGTACCTGGTTTAACACTATATCCTCTTTATATATACTATATACTGTTTATGTAGCTCCTGGTTTAACACTATACCCTCAGCTTACTCTAGTCTGCAGATGTGAAGAAATTAAACAGAATGTGTATCTGTGTATATGTGCGCACCTGTATGTGTCTGGTTGTAGTATTATTTAAAGGGTCAAACTCCGTAAAGTGTGCCCAGGCCCAGAGCTACTTTGATGGGCATGATTCTGTGACCTCTTGGGCCTTGAAATGTGGTGCTTTGAATGATTTAAAGAGTGAAACGGTCTGAAGTGTGCCCACGTTTAAAGCAACCTTGCTGGGCATGACTGTGTGACCTCTTGGGCCAGGAAGTCTGTTTCTAGTTTTATTTAAACGGTCAAACTGCGTGAAGTGTGCCCAGGCCCAGAGCTACTTTGCTGGGCATGACTGTGTGACCTCTTGGGCCTGGAAGTCTGGTTGTAGTATGATTTTAAAGGGTCAAATGGTCTCCATTGTGTGTCCAGGTTTAAGGCTACTTTGCTGGGCATGTGATTTGGACCCATCGGGTACGGAAGCCTTTCCGTCACGTGCTCGTTTTCCACGCCTTCAGCGCAGGTAGCCTGTGAATTTAACACCGACGTGCATTTTATTCTTTTCCCCTTTTATCCCTTCATATCTCTCCGCTACCTTGGAAAAGAGAGACGCACGCGGGTAAATAAAATGTAAATATCTCTAAATATCTGTATAATATGTAAATAAAAGGAAGAAGTGGTTGTGTAGTGTAGTCGTTTCATTATAAATAATCTCATAATAATTTTATCCACAAATTCTTATACATTTATACATGTTTATCTCTCTGTGTGTGTGTGTGTGTGTGTGTGTGTGTGTGTGTGTGTGTGTGTGTGTGTGTGTGTGGTTCTGTGTCACTAGTGGGGCCTGTGGCCCGATTGGAGTGTTTGCGGTGTGAGAAGGAGGAGTTGGAGAACAGTTTGTTGGAGCAGCTGAAGGAGTTGAGGTTGCAGAAGCAGAAGGAGCTGCAGGTTCTTCAGGAGATGCTGAAACACAAGCAGCATGAGGAGACAGAGCTCCTGCAGAAACAGCAGGAGGAGGAGGAGCATAACAGGTCCATCAAGAGTAAGTACTATGGAAATGCAATAATACTAACATAACTAATAATGAATGCTAGCCTTTAGGCTCCAATAAAAGTGATACTAATATATGTATAGTACTATATATATTATATTTTATATATTCAGTAGTAATTATGTAGTATATACAATCTATGTTATATCCAGCAGTAATGATACTTGCTCTGGCAGATATGAAAATGGCCTGTGAACAGGAGAAGAAATCTCTGGAGGAAGAACTTGAGAAGCTCAGACTGTCACTGCAGGTAGAGATCCCTTATAGTGTCAGTACACATCCACCAGTACCACCACCTCTCACTTATAACGTCAGTACACATTCAGTACACATTCCCACCTTTCCATTGTACTGGCTGTAGTGATGATTCGTGTGTGTGTTATACCAGCCCATAGAGGAGGACATTATGAGTCTGAAAGTGGCGCTGGAGATGAAGAACCAGGAGATCAAAGATCAGCACGATCTTTTGGTCAAACTATATACTCTGTATGTATACTATATCGAACCCACGGTTTTCACGCTACGATTTTTTAAAATGTGGTGAGCTGCGGAGAAAAGACGCGGTCCGGACGTATTTGTGGCTTAATATCTCTTGTCTCCTTGGGAGTAGGAAGTCTGTTCATGGCTCTTTGGAAAGGGCTGCATCTCCCCTCTAATCTCCTTCGAGCTTCAAGCGGATTGGACCCACGGTTATCACGCTACGATTTTTTAAAGCCGCCAGGGACGGGCCGAAAGCGTGGCAGGTGGCGTTCGTTAGGGACAGTCATGGAGGTGATGCGCACCGAGTTGCACGCCATTTGGACTTGGCCAGACCTAGATGTGAGCGTTCAAAGTCAGCGCGTTTGTTTAAACTTTCTCCTCCAATTCGTTGCAACTGCTCAAGCGTTTCTCGCTCATCCGACTGGAGCGTAACGCTTTATATGTTAATATCTCTTGTCTCCTTGGGAGTAGGAAGTCTGTTCATGGATCTTTGGAAAGGGCTGCATCTCCCCTGTAATCGCCTTCGAGCGGCACGCGGATCGAACCCACGGTTTTCACGCTATGATTTTTTTAAATGTGGTGCGCGGCGGAGAAAATGCGCGCGTCGGACGTCATTTCGGCTTAATATCTCTTGTCTCCTTGGGAGTAGAAAGTCTTTTCATGGCTCTTTGGAAAGGGCTGCATCTCCCCTGTAATCGCCTTTAAGCGGCACGCGGATCGGACCCACCGTTCTCACGCTAAGATTTTTTAAATGTGGTGCGCGGCGGAGAAAATGCGCGTGTCGGACATCATTGCTGCTTAATATCTCTTGTCTCCTTGGGAGTAGGAAATCTGTTCATGACTCTTTGGAAAGGGCTGCATCTCCCCTGTAATCGCCTTCGAGCGGCACGCGGATCGAACCCACGGTTTTCACGCTATGATTTTTTAAAATGTGGTGCGCGGCGGAGAAAATGCGCGCGTCGGACGTCATTGCGGCTTAATATCTCTTGTCTCCTTGGGAATAGAAAGTCTTTTCATGGCTCTTTGGAAAGGGTTGCATCTCCCCTGTAATCGCCTTTAAGCGGCACGCGGATCGGACCCACCGTTCTTACGCTACGATTTTTTTAAATGTGGTGCGCGGCGTAGAAAAGACGCGCGTAGGACGTATTTGCGGCTTAATATCTTTGGGCTCCTTGGGAGTAGAAAGTCTGTTCATGGCTCTTTGGAAAGGGCTGCATCTCCCCTGTAATCGCCTTCGCGCGGCACGCGGATCGGAACCATCATTATCACGCTACGATTTTTTAATGCCGACAGGGACGGGCCGAAAGCTTGGCAGGTGGCGTTCGTTAGGAAAAGTCATGGACGTGATGCGGACCGAGTTGCAGGCCATTTGGACCTGGCCCGGCCTAGATGTGAGCCTTCAAAGTCAGCGCGTTTGTTTAAACTTTCTCCTCCAATTCGTTGCAATTGTACAAGCGTTTCTCGCTCATCCGACTGGAGCGTAACGCTTTATCTGTTAATATCTCTGGTCTCCTTGGGAGTAGAAAGTCTGTTCATGGCTCTTTGGAAAGGGTTGCATCTCCCCTGTAATCGCCTTTAAGCGGCACGCGGATCGGACCCACCGTTCTCACGCTACGATTTTTTAAACGTGGTGCGCGTCGGAGAAAATGCGCGTAATATCTCTTGTCTCCTTGGGAGTAGAAAGTCTGTTCATGGCTCTTTGGAAAGGGCTGTATCTCCCCTGTAATCGCCTTCGAGCGGCACGCGCATCGGAACCATCGTTATCACGCTACGATTTTTTAATGCCGCCAGGGATAGGCCGAAAGCGTGGCAGGTGGCATTCGTTAGCGACAGTCATGGAGGTGATGCGCACCGAGTTGCACGCCATTTGGAGTTGGCCCGGCCTAGATGTGAGCGTTCAAAGTCAGCGCGTTTGTTTAAACTTTCTCCTCCAATTCGTTGCAATTGTACAAGCGTTTCTCGTTCATCCGACTGGAGCGTAACGCTTTATATGTTAATATTTCTGGTCTCCTTGGGAGTAGAAAGTCTGTTCATGGCTCTTTTGAAAGGGATGCATCTCCCCTGTAATCGCCTTCGAGCGGCACGCGGATCGAACCCACGTTTTTCACGCTACGATTTTTTTTAAATGTGTTGCGCGGCGGAGAAAAGACGCGCGCCGGACGTATTTGCGGCTTAATATCTCTTGTCTCATTGGGTGTAGAAAGTCTGTTCATGGCTCTTTGGAAAGGGCTGCATCTCCCCTGTAATCGCCTTCGAGCGGCACGCGGATCGAACCCACGGTTTTCACGCTATGATTTTTTTAAATGTGGTGCGCGGCGGAGGAAATGCGCGCGTCGGACGTCATTTCGGCTTAATATCTCTTGTCTCCTTGGGAGTAGGAAGTCTGTTCATGCCTCTTTGGAAAGTGCTCCATCTCCCCTGTAATCGCCTTCGAGCGGCACGCGGATCGAACCCACGGTTTTCACGCTATGATTTTTTTAAATGTGCTGCGCGGCGGAGAAAATGCGCGCGTCGGACGTCATTGCGGCTTAATATCTCTTGTCTCCTTGGGAGTAGAAAGTCTTTTCATGGTTCTTTGGAAAGGGTTGCATCTCCCCTGTAATCGCCTTTAAGCGGCACGCGGATCGGACCCACCGTTCTTACGCTACGATTTTTTAAACGTGGTGCGCGTCGGAGAAAATGCGCGTAATATCTCTTGTCTCCTTGGGAGTAGAAAGTCTGTTCATGGCTCTTTGGAAAGGGCTGTATCTCCCCTGTAATCGCCTTTAAGCGGCACGCGGATCGGACCCATCGTTCTCGCGCTACGATTTTTTAAAATCCGCCAGGGACGGAACGAACGCTTGGCAGGTGGCGTTCGTGACGGACAGTCAAGCAGTTAATGCGCACCGAGCTGCAGGCCATTTGGACCTGGCCCAGCCTAGATGTGAGTATTCAAAGTCAGCACGTTTGTTTCAAAGTTCTCCACCAATTCGTTGTAATTGCGTGTGTGCGCGTGAACACCAGGTTTGTGGAGGAGTTCGTCCTTGGACTGTACAAGGGGAGACAGTGTGTGGCCTGGCTGCGTGAGGTTGCAGTTTGCTGGGCATGAGAGATTGGCATGTGGTGCCCTGGAGGTGTGGTTGTTCCAGGACGGGCAAGGTGGGGTAGTGTGGCTGGGTGACGGTGCGCTTCACTGGGGATGTGGTTGTGAGTTGCAGGCCCATTCCTTTGAATGACAGAAAGGATCTGATTTGTTTCCAGGTTTAAACGTACTTTGCTGGGTATGACTGTGACCTCGTGGGCCAGGAAGTCTGTTTCTAGTTTTATTTAAACGGTCAAACTGCGTGAAGTGTGCCCAGGCCCAGAGCTACTTTGCTGGGCATGGCTGTGTGACCTCTTGGGCCTGGAAGTCTGGTTGTAGTATGATTTTAAAGGGTCAAATGCTCTCCATTGTGTGTCCAGGTTTAAGGCTACTTTGCTGGGCATGTGATTTGGACCCATCGGGTACGGAAGCCTTTCCGTCACGTGCTCGTTTTCCACGCCTTCAGCGCAGGTAGCCTGCGAATTTAAAACCGACGTGCATTTTATTCTTTTCCCCTTTTATCCTTTCATATCTCTCCGCTACCTTGGAGAAGAGAGACGCACGCGGGTAAATAAAATGTAAATATCTGTAAATATCTGTATAATATGTAAATAAAAGGAAGAAGTGGTTGTGTAGTGTAGTCGTTTGATTATAAATAATCTCATAATAATTTTATCCACAAATTCTTATACATTTATACATGTTTATCTCTCTCTTTGTGTGTGTGTGTGTGTGTGTGGTTCTGTGTCACTAGTGGGGCCTGTGGCCCGATTGGAGTGTTTGCGGTGTGAGAAGGAGGAGTTGGAGAACAGTTTGTTGGAGCAGCTGAAGGAGTTGAGGTTGCAGAAGCAGAAGGAGCTGCAGGTTCTTCAGGAGATGCTGAAACACAAGCAGCATGAGGAGACAGAGCTCCTGCAGAAACAGCAGGAGGAGGAGGAGCATAACAGGTCCATCAAGAGTAAGTACTATGGAAATGCAATAATACTAACATAACTAATAATGAATGCTAGCCTTTAGGCTCCAATAAAAGTGATACTAATATATGTATAGTACTATATATATTATATTTTATATATTCAGTAGTAATTATGTAGTATATACAATCTATGTTATATCCAGCAGTAATGATACTTGCTCTGGCAGATATGAAAATGGCCTGTGAACAGGAGAAGAAATCTCTGGAGGAAGAACTTGAGAAGCTCAGACTGTCACTGCAGGTAGAGATCCCTTATAGTGTCAGTACACATCCACCAGTACCTCCACCTTTCACTTATAACGTCAGTATACATTCAGTACACATTCCCACCTTTCCATTGTACTGGCTGTAGTGATGATTCGTATGTGTGGGTTATACCAGCCCATAGAGGAGGACATTATGAGTCTGAAAGTGGCGCTGGAGATGAAGAACCAGGAGATCAAAGATCAGCACGATCTTTTGGTCAAACTATATACTCTGTATGTATACTATATACTCTGTATGTAGTACCTGGTTTAACACTATATCCTCTTTATATATACTATATACTGTTTATGTAGCTCCTGGTTTAACACTATACCCTCAGCTTACTCTAGTCTGCAGATGTGAAGAAATTAAACAGAATGTGTATCTGTGTATATGTGCGCACCTGTATGTGTCTGGTTGTAGTATTATTTAAAGGGTCAAACTCCGTAAAGTGTGCCCAGGCCCAGAGCTACTTTGATGGGCATGATTCTGTGACCTCTTGGGCCTTGAAATGTGGTGCTTTGAATGATTTAAAGAGTGAAACGGTCTGAAGTGTGCCCACGTTTAAAGCAACCTTGCTGGGCATGACTGTGTGACCTCTTGGGCCAGGAAGTCTGTTTCTAGTTTTATTTAAACGGTCAAACTGCGTGAAGTGTGCCCAGGCCCAGAGCTACTTTGCTGGGCATGACTGTGTGACCTCTTGGGCCTGGAAGTCTGGTTGTAGTATGATTTTAAAGGGTCAAATGGTCTCCATTGTGTGTCCAGGTTTAAGGCTACTTTGCTGGGCATGTGATTTGGACCCATCGGGTACGGAAGCCTTTCCGTCACGTGCTCGTTTTCCACGCCTTCTGCGCAGGTAGCCTGCGAATTTAAAACCGACGTGCATTTTATTCTTTTCCCCTTTTATCCTTTCATATCTCTGCTACCTTGGAGAAGAGAGACGCACGCGGGTAAATAAAATGTAAATATCTCTAAATATCTGTATAATATGTAAATAAAAGGAAGATGTGGTTGTGTAGTGTAGTCGTTTGATTATAAATAATCTCATAATAATTTTATCCACAAATTCTTATACATTTATACATGTTTATCTCTCTCTGTGTGTGTGTGTGTGTGTGTGTCTGTGTGTGTGTGTGTGTGTGGTTCTGTGTCACTAGTGGGGCCTGTGGCCCGATTGGAGTGTTTGCGGTGTGAGAAGGAGGAGTTGGAGAACAGTTTGTTTGAGCAGCTGAAGGAGTTGAGGTTGCAGAAGCAGAAGGAGCTGCAGGTTCTTCAGGAGATGCTGAAACACAAGCAGCAGGAGGAGACAGAGCTCCTGCAGAAACAGCAGGAGGAGGAGGAGCATAACAGGTCCATCAAGAGTAAGTACTATGGAAATGCAATAATACTAACATAACTAATAATGAATGTTAGCCTTTAGGCTCCAATAAAAGTGACACTAATATATGTATAGTACTATATATATTATATTTTATATATTCAGCAGTAATTATGTAGTATATACAATCTGTGTTATATCCAGCAGTAATGATACTTGCTCTGGCAGATATAAAAATGGCCTGTGAACAGGAGAAGAAATCTCTGGAGGAAGAACTTGAGAAGCTCAAACTGTCACTGCAGGTAGAGATCCCTTATAGTGTCAGTACACATCCACCAGTACCACCACCTCTCACTTATAACGTCAGTACACATTCAGTACACATTCCCACCTTTCCATTGTACTGGCTGTAGTGATGATTCGTGTCTGTGTTATACCAGCCCATAGAGGAGGACATTATGAGTCTGAAAGTGGCGCTGGAGATGAAGAACCAGGAGATCAAAGATCAGCACGATCTTTTGGTCAAACTATATACTCTGTATGTATACTATATCGAACCCACGGTTTTCACGCTACGATTTTTTTAAATGTGGTGAGCTGCGGAGAAAAGACGCGGTCCGGACGTATTTGTGGCTTAATATCTCTTGTCTCCTTGGGAGTAGGAAGTCTGTTAATGGCTCTTTGGAAAGGGCTGCATCTCCCCTGTAATCGCCTTCGAGCGGCACGCGCATCGGAACCATCGTTATCACGCTACGATTTTTTAATGCCGACAGGGACGGGCCGAAAGCGTGGCAGGTGGCGTTCGTTAGGGACAGTCATGGAGGTGATGCACACCGAGTTGCACGCCATTTGGAGTTGGCCCGGCCTAGATGTGAGCGTTCAAAGTCAGCGCGTTTGTTTAAACTTTCTCCTCCAATTCGTTGCAATTGTACAAGCGTTTCTCGTTCATCCGACTGGAGCGTAACGATTTATATGTTAATATTTCTGGTCTCCTTGGGAGTAGAAAGTCTGTTCATGGCTCTTTGGAAAGGGCTGCATCTCCGCTGTAATCGCCTTCGAGCGGCACGCGGATCGAACCCACGGTTTTCACGCTATGATTTTTTTAAATGTGGTGCGCGGCGGAGAAAATGCGCGCGTCGGACGTCATTTCGGCTTAATATCTATTGTCTCCTTGGGAGTAGAAAGTCTTTTCATGGCTCTTTGGAAAGGTTTGCATCTCCCTTGTAATCGCCTTTAAGCGGCACGCGGATTGGACCCACCGTTCTTCCGATACGATTTTTTAAATGTGGTGCGCGGCGTAGAAAAGACGCGCGTAGGACGTATTTGCGGCTTAATATCTTTGGGCTCCTTGGGAGTAGGAAGTCTGTTCATGCCTCTTTGGAAAGGGCTGCATCTCCCCTGTAATCGCCTTCGAGCGGCACGCGGATCGAACCCACGGTTTTCACGCTATGATTTTTTTAAATGTGGTGCGCGGCGGAGGAAATGCGCGCGTCGGACGTCATTTCGGCTTAATATCTCTTGTCTCCTTGGGAGTAGAAAGTCTTTTCATGGCTCTTTGGAAAGGGCTGCATCTCCCCTGTAATCGCCTTTAAGCGGCACGCGGATCGAACCCACGGTTTTCACGCTACGATTTTTTTTAAATGTGTTGCGCGGCGGAGAATAGACGCGCGCCGGACGTATTTGCGGCTTAATATCTCTTGTCTCATTGGGTGTAGAAAGTCTGTTCATGGCTCTTTGGAAAGGGCTGCATCTCCCCTGTAATCGCCTTCGAGCGGCACGCGGATCGAACCCACGGTTTTCACGCTATGATTTTTTTAAATGTGGTGCGCGGCGGAGGAAATGCGCGCGTCGGACGTCATTGCGGCTTAATATCTCTTGTCTCCTTGGGAGTAGAAAGTCTTTTCATGGCTCTTTGGAAAGGTTTGCATCTCCCCTGTAATCGCCTTTAAGCGGCACGCGGATCGGACCCACCGTTCTTACGCTACGATTTTTTAAATGTGGTGCGCGGCGTAGAAAAGACGCGCGTAGGACGTATTTGCGGCTTAATATCTTTGGGCTCCTTGGGAGTAGGAAGTCTGTTCATGCCTCTTTGGAAAGGGCTCCATCTCCCCTGTAATCGCCTTCGAGCGGCACGCGGATCGAACCCACGGTTTTCACGCTATGATTTTTTTAAATGTGCTGCGCGGCGGAGAAAATGCGCGCGTCGGACGTCATTGCGGCTTAATATCTCTTGTCTCCTTGGGAGTAGAAAGTCTTTTCATGGTTCTTTGGAAAGGGTTGCATCTCCCCTGTAATCGCCTTTAAGCGGCACGCGGATCGGACCCACCGTTCTTACGCTACGATTTTTTAAACGTGGTGCGCGTCGGAGAAAATGCGCGTAATATCTCTTGTCTCCTTGGGAGTAGAAAGTCTGTTCATGGCTCTTTGGAAAGGGTTGCATCTCCCCTTTAATCGCCTTCGAGCGGCACGCGCATCGGAACCATCGTTATCACGCTACGATTTTTTAATGCCGCCAGGGATAGGCCGAAAGCGTGGCAGGTGGCGTTCGTTAGGGACAGTCATGGAGGTGATGCACACCGAGTTGCACGCCATTTGGAGTTGGCCCGGTCTAGATGTGAGCGTTCAAAGTCAGCGCGTTTGTTTAAACTTTCTCCTCCAATTCGTTGCAATTGTACAAGCGTTTCTCGTTCATCCGACTGGAGCGTAACGCTTTATATGTTAATATTTCTGGTCTCCTTGGGAGTAGAAAGTCTGTTCATGGCTCTTTTGAAAGGGATGCATCTCCCCTGTAATCGCCTTCGAGCGGCACGCGGATCGAACCCACGTTTTTCACGCTACGATTTTTTTTAAATGTGTTGCGCGGCGGAGAAAAGACGCGCGCCGGACGTATTTGCGGCTTAATATCTCTTGTCTCATTGGGTGTAGAAAGTCTGTTCATGGCTCTTTGGAAAGGGCTGCATCTCCCCTGTAATCGACTTCGAGCGGCACGCGGATCGAACCCACGGTTTTCACGCTATGATTTTTTTAAATGTGGTGCGCGGCGGAGAAAATGCGCGCGTCGGACGTCATTTCGGCTTAATATCTCTTGTCTCCTTGGGAGTAGAAAGTCTTTTCATGGCTCTTTGGAAAGGGCTGCATCTCCGCTGTAATCGCCTTCGAGCGGCACGCGAATCGAACCCACGGTTTTCACGCTATGATTTTTTTAAATGTGCTGCGCGGCGGAGAAAATGCGCGCGTCGGACGTCATTGCGGCTTAATATCTCTTGTCTCCTTGGGAGTAGAAAGTCTTTTCATGGTTCTTTGGAAAGGGCTGCATCTCCCCTGTAATCGCCTTTAAGCGGCACGCGGATCGGACCCACCGTTCTTACGCTACGATTTTTTAAATGTGGTGCGAGGCGTAGAAAAGACGCGCGTAGGACTTATTTGCGGCTTAATATCTTTGGGCTCCTTGGGAGTAGAAAGTCTGTTCATGGCTCTTTGGAAAGGGCTGCATCTCCCCTGTAATCACCTTCGAGCGGCACGCGGATCGAACCCACGTTTTTCACGCTACGATTTTTTTTAAATGTGTTGCGCGGCGGAGAAAAGACGCGCGCCGGACGTATTTGCGGCTTAATATCTCTTGTCTCATTGGGTGTAGAAAGTCTGTTCATGGCTCTTTGGAAAGGGCTGCATCTCCCCTGTAATCGCCTTCGAGCGGCACGCGGATCGAACCCACGGTTTTCACGCTATGATTTTTTTAAATGTGGTGCGCGGCGGAGGAAATGCGCGCGTCGGACGTCATTTCGGCTTAATATCTCTTGTCTCCTTGGGAGTAGAAAGTCTTTTCATGGCTCTTTGGAAAGGGCTGCATCTCCGCTGTAATCGCCTTCGAGCGGCACGCGGATCGAACCCACGGTTTTCACGCTATGATTTTTTTTAAATGTGGTGCGCGGCGGAGAAAATGCGCGCGTCGGACGTCATTTCGGCTTAATATCTATTGTCTCCTTGGGAGTAGAAAGTCTTTTCATGGCTCTTTGGAAAGGTTTGCATCTCCCTTGTAATCGCCTTTAAGCGGCACGCGGATTGGACCCACCGTTCTTCCGATACGATTTTTTAAATGTGGTGCGCGGCGTAGAAAAGACGCGCGTAGGACGTATTTGCGGCTTAATATCTTTGGGCTCCTTGGGAGTAGGAAGTCTGTTCATGCCTCTTTGGAAAGGGCTGCATCTCCCCTGTAATCGCCATCGAGCGGCACGCGGATCGAACCCACCGTTCTCACGCTACGATTTTTTAAACGTGGTGCGCGTCGGAGAAAATGCGCGTAATATCTCTTGTCTCCTTGGGAGTAGAAAGTCTGTTCATGGCTCTTTGGAAAGGGCTGTATCTCCCCTGTAATCGCCTTCGAGCGGCACGCGCATCGGAACCATCGTTATCACGCTACGATTTTTTAATGCCGCCAGGGATAGGCCGAAAGCGTGGCAGGTGGCGTTCGTTAGGGACAGTCATGGAGGTGATGCACACCGAGTTGCACGCCATTTGGAGTTGGCCCGGCCTAGAGGTGAGCGTTCAAAGTCAGCGCGTTTGTTTAAACTTTCTCCTCCAATTCGTTGCAATTGTACAAGCGTTTCTCGTTCATCCGACTGGAGCGTAACGCTTTATATGTTAATATTTCTGGTCTCCTTGGGAGTAGAAAGTCTATTCATGGCTCTTTTGAAAGGGATGCATCTCCCCTGTAATCGCCTTCGAGCGGCACGCGGATCGAAACCACGTTTTTCACGCTACGATTTTTTTTAAATGTGTTGCACGGCGGAGAAAAGACGCGCGCCGGACGTATTTGCGGCTTAATATCTCTTGTCTCATTGGGTGTAGAAAGTCTGTTCATGGCTCTTTGGAAAGGGCTGCATCTCCCCTGTATCACGCTACGATTTTTTAATGCCGCCAGGGACGGGCCGAAAGCGTGGCAGGTGGCGTTCGTTAGGGACCGTCATGGAGGTGATGCGCACCGAGTTGCAGGCCATTTGGACCTGGCCCGGCCTAGATGTGAGCGTTCAAAGTCAGCGCGTTTGTTTAAACTTTCTCCTCCAATTCGTTGCAATTGTACAAGCGTTTCTCGCTCATCCGACTGGAGCGTAACGCTTTATCTGTTAATATCTCTGGTCTCCTTGGGAGTAGAAAGTCTATTCATGGCTCTTTGGAAAGGGCTGCATCTCCCCTGTAATCGCCTTTAAGCGGCACGCGGATCGGACCCACCGTTCTTACGATACGATTTTTTAAATGTGGTGCGCGGCGTAGAAAAGACGCGCGTAAGACGTATTTGCGGCTTAATATCTTTGGGCTCCTTGGGAGTAGGAAGTCTGTTCATGGCTCTTTAGAAAGGGCTGCATCTCCCCTGTAATCGCCTTTAAGCGGCACGCGGATCGGACCCACCATTCTCACGCTACAATTTTTTAAATGTGGTGCGCGGCGCAATAAATGCGCGCGTCGGACATCATTGCGGCTTATTATCTTTGGGCTCCTTGGGAGTAGAAGTCTGTTCATGGCTCTTTGGAAAGGGCTGCATCTCCACTGTTTTCGCCTTCGAGCGGCACGCGGATCGGAACCATCGTTATCACGCTACGATTTTTTAATGCCGCCAGGGACGGGCCGAAAGCGTGGCAGGTGGCGTTCGTTAGGGACCGTCATGGAGGTGATGCGCACCGAGTTGCAGGCCATTTGGACCTGGCCCGGCCTAGATGTGAGCGTTCAAAGTCAGCGCGTTTGTTTAAACTTTCTCCTCCAATTCGTTGCAATTGTACAAGCGTTTCTCGCTCATCCGACTGGAGCGTAACGCTTTATCTGTTAATATCTCTGGTCTCCTTGGGAGTAGAAAGTCTATTCATGGCTCTTTGGAAAGGGCTGCATCTCCCCTGTAATCGCCTTTAAGCGGCACGCGGATCGAACCCACGGTTTTCACGCTATGATTTTTTTAAATGTGCTGCGCGGCGGAGAAAATGCGCGCGTCGGACGTCATTGCGGCTTAATATCTCTTGTCTCCTTGGGAGTAGAAAGTCTGTTCATGGCTCTTTGGAAAGGGCTGCATCTCCCCTGTAATCGCCTTCGAGCGGCACGCGGATCGAACCCACGGTTTTCACGCTAGGATTTTTTTTAAATGTGTTGCGCGGCGGAGAATAGACGCGCGCCGGACGTATTTGCGGCTTGATATCTCTTGTCTCATTGGGAGTGGAAAGTCTGTTCATGGCTCTTTGGAAAGGGCTGCATCTCCCCTGTAATCGCCTTCGAGCGGCACGCGGATCGAACCCACCGTTCTTACGCTACGATTTTTTAAATGTGGTGCGCGGCGTAGAAAAGACGCGCGTAGGACGTATTTGCGGCTTAATATCTTTGGGCTCCTTGGGAGTAGAAAGTCTGTTCATGGCTCTTTGGAAAGGGCTGCGTCTCCCCTGTAATCGCCTTTAAGCGGCACGCGGATCGGACCCACCGTTCTCACGATACGATTTTTTAAATGTGGTGCGCGGCGGAGAAAATGCGCGCGTCGGACGTCATTGCGGCCTAATATCTCTTGTCTCCTTGGGAGTAGAAAGTCTTTTCATGGTTCTTTGGAAAGGGTTGCATCTCCCCTGTAATCGCCTTCGCGCGGCACGCGGATCGGAACCATCGTTATCACGCTACGATTTTTAATGCCGACAGGGACGGGCCGAAAGCTTGGCAGGTGGCGTTCGTTAGGAAAAGTCATGGACGTGATGCGGACCGAGTTGCAGGACATTTGGACCTGGCCCGGCCTAGATGTGAGCCTTCAAAGTCAGCGCGTTTGTTTAAACTTTCTCCTCCAATTCGTTGCAATTGTACAAGCGTTTCTCGCTCATCCGACTGGAGCGTAACGCTTTATCTGTTAATATCTCTGGTCTCCTTGGGAGTAGAAAGTCTGTTCATGGCTCTTTGGAAAGGGATGCATCTCCCCTGTAATCGCCTTTAAGCGGCACGCGGATCGGACCCACCGTTCTCACGCTACGATTTTTTAAACGTGGTGCGCGTCGGAGAAAATGCGCGTAATATCTCTTATCTCCTTGGGAGTAGAAAGTCTGTTCATGGCTCTTTGGAAAGGGCTGTATCTCCCCTGTAATCGCCTTCGAGCGGCACGCGCATCGGAACCATCGTTATCACGCTACGATTTTTTAATGCCGCCAGGGATAGGCCGAAAGCGTGGCAGGTGGCGTTCGTTAGGGACAGTCATGGAGGTGATGCGCACCGAGTTGCACGCCATTTGGAGTTGGCCCGGCCTAGATGTGAGCGTTCATAGTCAGCGCGTTTGTTTAAACTTTCTCCTCCAATTCGTTGCAATTGTACAAGCGTTTCTCGCTCATCCGACTGGAGCGTAACGCTTTATATGTTAATATTTCTGGTCTCCTTGGGAGTAGAAAGTCTGTTCATGGCTCTTTTGAAAGGGATGCATCTCCCCTGTAATCGCCTTCGAGCGGCACGCGGATCGAACCCACGGTTTTCACGCTATGATTTTTTTAAATGTGGTGCGCGGCGGAGGAAATGCGCGCGTCGGACGTCATTTCGGCTTAATATCTCTTGTCTCCTTGGGAGTAGAAAGTCTTTTCATGGCTCTTTGGAAAGGGCTGCATCTCCCCTGTAATCGCCTTTAAGCGGCACGCGGATCGAACCCACGGTTTTCACGCTACGATTTTTTTTAAATGTGTTGCGCGGCGGAGAATAGACGCTCGCCGGACGTATTTGCGGCTTGATATCTCTTGTCTCATTGGGAGTAGAAAGTCTGTTCATGGCTCTTTGGAAAGGGCTGCATCTCCCCTGTAATCGCCTTCGAGCGGCACGCGGATCGAACCCACGGTTTTCACGCTATGATTTTTTTAAATGTGTTGCGCGTCGGAGAAAATGCGCGCGTCGGACGTCATTGCGGCTTAATATCTCTTGTCTCCTTGGGAGTAGAAAGTCTTTTCATGGCTCTTTGGAAAGGTTTGCATCTCCCCTATAATCGCCTTTAAGCGGCACGCGGATCGGACCCACCGTTCTTACGCTACGATTTTTTAAATGTGGTGCGCGGCGTAGAAAAGACGCGCGTAGGACGTATTTGCGGCTTAATATCTTTGGGCTCCTTGGGAGTAGGAAGTCTGTTCATGCCTCTTTGGAAAGGGCTCCATCTCCCCTGTAATCGCCTTCGAGCGGCACGCGGATCGAACCCACGGTTTTCACGCTATGATTTTTTTAAATGTGCTGCGCGGCGGAGAAAATGCGCGCGTCGGACGTCATTGCGGCTTAATATCTCTTGTCTCCTTGGGAGTAGGAAGTCTGTTCATGCCTCTTTGGAAAGGGTTGCATCTCCCCTGTAATCGCCTTTAAGCGGCACGCGGATCGGACCCATCGTTCTCACGCTACGATTTTTTAAACGTGGTGCGCGTCGGAGAAAATGCGCGTAATATCTCTTGTCTCCTTGGGAGTAGAAAGTCTGTTCATGGCTCTTTGGAAAGGGCTGTATCGCCCCTGTAATCGCCTTCGAGCGGCACGCGGATCGGAACCATCGTTATCACGCTACGATTTTTTAATGCCGCCAGGGATAGGCCGAAAGCGTGGCAGGTGGCGTTCGTTAGGGACAGTCATGGAGGTGATGCACACCGAGTTGCACGCCATTTGGAGTTGGCCCGGCCTAGATGTGAGCGTTCAAAGTCAGCGCGTTTGTTTAAACTTTCTCCTCCAATTCGTTGCAATTGTACAAGCGTTTCTCGTTCATCCGACTGGAGCGTAACGCTTTATAAGTTAATATTTCTGGTCTCCTTGGGAGTAGAAAGTCTGTTCATGGCTCTTTTGAAAGGGCTGCATCTCCCCTGTAATCGCCTTCGAGCGGCACGCGGATCGAACCCACGGTTTTCACGCTATGATTTTTTTAAATGTGGTGCGCGGCGGAGGAAATGCGCGCGTCGGACGTCATTTCGGCTTAATATCTCTTGTCTCCTTGGGAGTAGAAAGTCTTTTCATGGCTCTTTGGAAAGGGCTGCATCTCCGCTGTAATCGCCTTCGAGCGGCACGCGGATTGGACCCACCGTTCTTCCGATACGATTTTTTAAATGTGGTGCGCGGCGTAGAAAAGACGCGCGTAGGACGTATTTGCGGCTTAATATCTTTGGGCTCCTTGGGAGTAGGAAGTCTGTTCATGCCTCTTTGGAAAGGGCTGCATCTCCCCTGTAATCGCCTTCGAGCGGCACGCGGATCGAACCCACGGTTTTCACGCTATGATTTTTTTAAATGTGCTGCGCGGCGGAGAAAATGCGCGCGTCGGACGTCATTGCGGCTTAATATCTCGTTTCCTTGGGAGTAGAAAGTCTTTTCATGGTTCTTTGGAAAGGGTTGCATCTCCCCTGTAATCGCCTTTAAGCGGCACGCGGATCGGACCCATCGTTCTCACGCTACGATTTTTTAAAATCCGCCAGGGACGGAACGAACGCTTGGCAGGTGGCGTTCGTGACGGACAGTCAAGCAGTTAATGCGCACCGAGCTGCAGGCCATTTGGACCTGGCCCAGCCTAGATGTGAGTATTCAAAGTCAGCACGTTTGTTTCAAAGTTCTCCACCAATTCGTTGTAATTGCGTGTGTGCGCTTGAACACCAGGTTTGTGGAGGAGTTCGTCCTTGGACGGTACAAGGGGAGACAGTGTGTGGCCTGGCTGCGTGAGGTTGCAGTTTGCTGGGCATGAGAGATTGGCATGTGGTGCCCTGGAGGTGTGGTTGTTCCAGGACGGGCAAGGTGGGGTAGTGTGGCTGGGTGACGGTGCGCTTCACTGGGGATGTGGTTGTGAGTTGCAGGCCCATTCCTTTGAATGACAGAAAGGATCTGATTTGTTTCCAGGTTTAAACGTACTTTGCTGGGTATGACTGTGACCTCTTGGGCCAGGAAGTCTGTTTCTAGTTTTATTTAAACGGTCAAACTGCGTGAAGTGTGCCCAGGCCCAGAGCTACTTTGCTGGGCATGACTGTGTGACCTCTTGGGCCTGGAAGTCTGGTTTTAGTATGATTTTAAAGGGTCAAATGGTCTCCATTGTGTGTACAGGTTTAAGGCTAGTTTGCTGTGCATGTGATTTGGAACCATCGGGTACGGAAGCCTTTCCCTCAAGTGCTCGTTTTATTCGCCTTCAGCGCAGGTAGCCTGTGAATTTAAAACCGACGTGCATTTTATTCTTTTCCCCTTTTATCCTTTCATATCTCTCCGCTACCTTGGAGAAGAGAGACGCACGCGGGTAAATAAAATGTAAATATCTGTAAATATCTGTATAATATGTAAATAAAAGGAAGAAGTGGTTGTGTAGTGTAGTCGTTTGATTATAAATAATCTCAATAATTTTATCCACAAATTCTTATACATTTATACATGTTTATCTCTCTCTCTCTGTGTGTGTGTGTGTGTGTGTGTCTGTGTGTGTGTGTGGTTCTGTGTCACTAGTTGTGCCTGTGCCCCAATTGGAGTGTTTGCGGTGTGAGAAGGAGGAGTTGGAGAACAGTTTGTTGGAGCAGCTGAAGGATGTGAGGTTGCAGAAGCAGAAGGAGCTGCAGGTTCTTCAGGAGATGCTGAAACACAAGCAGCAAAAGGAGACAGAGCTCCTGCAGAAACAGCAGGAGGAGGAGGAGCATAACAGGTCCATCAAGAGTAAGTACTATGGAAATGCAATAATACTAACATAACTAATAATGAATGTTAGCCTTTAGGCTCCAATAAAAGTGATACTAATATATGTATAGTACTATATATATTATATTTTATATATTCAGTAGTAATTACGTAGTATATACAATCTGTGTTATGTCCAGCAGTAATGATACTTGCTCTGGCAGATATGAAAATGTCCTGTGAACAGGAGAAGAAATCGCTGGAGGAAGAACTTGAGAAGCTCAGACTGTCACTGCAGGTAGAGATCCCTTATAGTGTCAGTACACATCCACCAGTACCTCCACCTTTCACTTATAACGTCAGTACACATTCGGTACACATTCCCACCTTTCCATTGTACTGGCTGTAGTGATGATTCGTGTGTGTGTTATACCAGCCCATAGAGGAGGACATTGAGTCTGAAAGTGGAGCTGGAGATGAAGAACCAGGAGATCAAAGATCAGCACGAACTTTTGGTCAAACTATATACTCTGTATGTAGTACCTGGTTTAACATTATATCCTCTGTATATATACTATATACTGTTTATGTAGTTCCTGGTTTAACACTATACCCTCAGCTTACTCTAGTCTGCAGATGTGAAGAAATTTAAACAGAATGTGTATCTGTGTATATGTGCGCACCTGTATGTGTCTGGTTGTAGTATTATTTAAAGGGTCAAACTGCGTGAAGTGTGCCCAGGCGCAGAGCTACTTTGATGGGCATGATTCTGTGACCTCTTGGGTCTTGAAATGTGGTGCTTTGAATGATTTAAAGAGTGAAACGGTCTGAAGTGTGCCCACGTTTAAAGCATCCTTGCTGGGCATGACTGTGTGACCTCTTGGGCCTGGAAGTCTGGTTGTAGTATGATTTTAAAGGGTCAAATGGTCTCCATTGTGTGTCCAGGTTTAAGGCTACTTTGCTGGGCATGTGATTTGGACCCATCGGGTACGGAAGCCTTTCCGTCACGTGCTCGTTTTCCAAGCCTTCAGTGCAGGTAGCCTGCAAATTTAAAACCGACGTGCATTTTATTCTTTTCCCCTTTTATCCTTTCATATCTCTCCGCTACCTTGGAGAAGAGAGACACATGCGGGTAAATAAAATGTAAATATCTGTAAATATCTGTATAATATGTAAATAAAAGGAAGAAGTGGTTGTGTAGTGTAGTCGTTTGATTATGAATAATCTCATAATAATTTTATCCACAAATTCTTATACATTTATACATGTTTATCTCTCTCTTTGTGTGTGTGTGTGTGTGTGTGTGTGGTTCTGTGTCACTAGTGGGGCCTGTGGCCCGATTGGAGTGTTTGCGGTGTGAGAAGGAGGAGTTGGAGAACAGTTTGTTGGAGCAGCTGAAGGAGTTGAGGTTGCAGAAGCAGAAGGAGCTGCAGGTTCTTCAGGAGATGCTGAAACACAAGCAGCAGGAGGAGACAGAGCTCCTGCAGAAACAGCAGGAGGAGGAGGAGCATAACAGGTCCATCAAGAGTAAGTACTATGGAAATGCAATAATACTAACATAACTAATAATGAATGTTAGCCTTTAGGCTCCAATAAAAGTGATACTAATATATGTATAGTACTATATATATTATATTTTATATATTCAGTAGTAATTATGTAGTATATACAATCTATGTTATATCCAGCAGTAATGATACTTGCTCTGGCAGATATGAAAATGGCCTGTGAACAGGAGAAGAAATCTCTGGAGGAAGAACTTGAGAAGCTCAGACTGTCACTGCAGGTAGAGATCCCTTATAGTGTCAGTACACATCCACCAGTAGCTCCACCTTTCACTTATAACGTCAGTACACATTCAGTACACATTCCCACCTTTCCATTGTACTGGCTGTAGTGATGATTCGTGTGTGTGTTATACCAGCCCATAGAGGAGGACATTATGAGTCTGAAAGTGGCGCTGGAGATGAAGAACCAGGAGATCAAAGATCAGCACGATCTTTTGGTCAAACTATATACTCTGTATGTATACTATATACTCTGTATGTAGTACCTGGTTTAACACTATATCCTCTGTATATATACTATATACTGTTTATGTAGTACCTGGTTTAACACTATACCCTCAGCTTACTCTAGTCTGCAGATGTGAAGAAATTAAACAGAATGTGTATCTGTGTATATGTGCGCACCTGTATGTGTCTGGTTGTAGTATTATTTAAAGGGTCAAACTGCGTGAAGTGTGCCCAGGCCCAGAGCTACTTTGATGGGCATGATTCTGTGACCCCTTGGGCCTTGAAATGTGGTGCTTTGAATGATTTAAAGAGTGAAACGGTCTGAAGTGTGCCCACGTTTAAAGCAACCTTGCTGGGCATGACTGTGTGACCTCTTGGGCCAGGAAGTCTGTTTCTAGTTTTATTTAAACGGTCAAACTGCGTGAAGGGTGCACAGGCCCAGAGCTACTTTGCTGGGCATGACTGTGTGACCTCTTGGGCCTGGAAGTCTGGTTGTAGTATGATTTTAAAGGGTCAAATGGTCTCCATTGTGTGTCCAGGTTTAAGGCTACTTTGCTGGGCATGTGATTTGGACCCATCGGGTACGGAAGCCTTTCCCTCACGTGCTCGTTTTCCACGCCTTCAGCGCAGGTAGCCTGCGAATTTAAAACCGACGTGCATTTTATTCTTTTCCCCTTTTATCCCTTCATATCTCTCCGCTACCTTGGAGAAGAGAGACGCACGCGGGTAAATAAAATGTAAATATCTCTAAATATCTGTATAATATGTAAATAAAAGGAAGAAGTGGTTGTGTAGTGTAGTCGTTTCATTATAAATAATCTCATAATAATTTTATCCACAAATTCTTATACATTTATACATGTTTATCTCTCTCTGTGTGTGTGTGTGTGTGTGTGTGTGTGTGTGTGTGTGGTTCTGTGTCACTAGTGGGGCCTGTGGCCCGATTGGAGTGTTTGCGGTGTGAGAAGGAGGAGTTGGAGAACAGTTTGTTGGAGCAGCTGAAGGAGTTGAGGTTGCAGAAGCAGAAGGAGCTGCAGGTTCTTCAGGAGATGCTGAAACACAAGCAGCAGGAGGAGACAGAGCTCCTGCAGAAACAGCAGGAGGAGGAGGAGCATAACAGGTCCATCAAGAGTAAGTACTATGGAAATGCAATAATACTAACATAACTAATAATGAATGCTAGCCTTTCGGCTCCAATAAAAGTGATACTAATATATGTATAGTACTATATATATTATATTTTATATATTCAGTAGTAATTATGTAGTATATACAATCTATGTTATATCCAGCAGTAATGATACTTGCTCTGGCAGATATGAAAATGGCCTGTGAACAGGAGAAGAAATCTCTGGAGGAAGAACTTGAGAAGCTCAGACTGTCACTGCAGGTAGAGATCCCTTATAGTGTCAGTACACATCCATCAGTACCTCCACCTTTCACTTATAACGTCAGTGCACATTCAGTACACATTCCCACCTTTCCATTGTACTGGCTGTAGTGATGATTCGTATGTGTGGGTTATACCAGCCCATAGAGGAGGACATTATGAGTCTGAAAGTGGCGCTGGAGATGAAGAACCAGGAGATCAAAGATCAGCACGATCTTTTGGTCAAACGATATACTCTGTATGTATACTATATCGAACCCACGGTTTTCACGCTACGATTTTTTAAAATGTGGTGAGCTGCGGAGAAAAGACGCGGTCCGGACGTATTTGTGGCTTAATATCTCTTGTCTCTTTGGGAGTAGGAAGTCTGTTCATGGCTCTTTGGAAAGGGCTGCATCTCCCCTCTAATCGCCTTCGAGCTTCAAGCGGATTGGACCCACGGTTATCACGCTACGATTTTTTAAACGTGGTGCGCGTCGGAGAAAATGCGCGTAATATCTCTTATCTCCTTGGGAGTAGAAAGTCTGTTCATGGCTCTTTGGAAAGGGCTGTATCTCCCCTGTAATCGCCTTCGAGCGGCACGCGCATCGGAACCATCGTTATCACGCTACGATTTTTTAATGCCGCCAGGGATAGGCCGAAAGCGTGGCAGGTGGCGTTCGTTAGGGACAGTCATGGAGGTGATGCGCACCGAGTTGCACGCCATTTGGAGTTGGCCCGGCCTAGATGTGAGCGTTCATAGTCAGCGCGTTTGTTTAAACTTTCTCCTCCAATTCGTTGCAATTGTACAAGCGTTTCTCGCTCATCCGACTGGAGCGTAACGCTTTATATGTTAATATTTCTGGTCTCCTTGGGAGTAGAAAGTCTGTTCATGGCTCTTTTGAAAGGGATGCATCTCCCCTGTAATCGCCTTCGAGCGGCACGCGGATCGAACCCACGGTTTTCACGCTATGATTTTTTTAAATGTGGTGCGCGGCGGAGGAAATGCGCGCGTCGGACGTCATTTCGGCTTAATATCTCTTGTCTCCTTGGGAGTAGAAAGTCTTTTCATGGCTCTTTGGAAAGGGCTGCATCTCCCCTGTAATCGCCTTTAAGCGGCACGCGGATCGAACCCACGGTTTTCACGCTACGATTTTTTTTAAATGTGTTGCGCGGCGGAGAATAGACGCTCGCCGGACGTATTTGCGGCTTGATATCTCTTGTCTCATTGGGAGTAGAAAGTCTGTTCATGGCTCTTTGGAAAGGGCTGCATCTCCCCTGTAATCGCCTTCGAGCGGCACGCGGATCGAACCCACGGTTTTCACGCTATGATTTTTTTAAATGTGTTGCGCGTCGGAGAAAATGCGCGCGTCGGACGTCATTGCGGCTTAATATCTCTTGTCTCCTTGGGAGTAGAAAGTCTTTTCATGGCTCTTTGGAAAGGTTTGCATCTCCCCTATAATCGCCTTTAAGCGGCACGCGGATCGGACCCACCGTTCTTACGCTACGATTTTTTAAATGTGGTGCGCGGCGTAGAAAAGACGCGCGTAGGACGTATTTGCGGCTTAATATCTTTGGGCTCCTTGGGAGTAGGAAGTCTGTTCATGCCTCTTTGGAAAGGGCTCCATCTCCCCTGTAATCGCCTTCGAGCGGCACGCGGATCGAACCCACGGTTTTCACGCTATGATTTTTTTAAATGTGCTGCGCGGCGGAGAAAATGCGCGCGTCGGACGTCATTGCGGCTTAATATCTCTTGTCTCCTTGGGAGTAGGAAGTCTGTTCATGCCTCTTTGGAAAGGGTTGCATCTCCCCTGTAATCGCCTTTAAGCGGCACGCGGATCGGACCCATCGTTCTCACGCTACGATTTTTTAAACGTGGTGCGCGTCGGAGAAAATGCGCGTAATATCTCTTGTCTCCTTGGGAGTAGAAAGTCTGTTCATGGCTCTTTGGAAAGGGCTGTATCGCCCCTGTAATCGCCTTCGAGCGGCACGCGGATCGGAACCATCGTTATCACGCTACGATTTTTTAATGCCGCCAGGGATAGGCCGAAAGCGTGGCAGGTGGCGTTCGTTAGGGACAGTCATGGAGGTGATGCACACCGAGTTGCACGCCATTTGGAGTTGGCCCGGCCTAGATGTGAGCGTTCAAAGTCAGCGCGTTTGTTTAAACTTTCTCCTCCAATTCGTTGCAATTGTACAAGCGTTTCTCGTTCATCCGACTGGAGCGTAACGCTTTATAAGTTAATATTTCTGGTCTCCTTGGGAGTAGAAAGTCTGTTCATGGCTCTTTTGAAAGGGCTGCATCTCCCCTGTAATCGCCTTCGAGCGGCACGCGGATCGAACCCACGGTTTTCACGCTATGATTTTTTTAAATGTGGTGCGCGGCGGAGGAAATGCGCGCGTCGGACGTCATTTCGGCTTAATATCTCTTGTCTCCTTGGGAGTAGAAAGTCTTTTCATGGCTCTTTGGAAAGGGCTGCATCTCCGCTGTAATCGCCTTCGAGCGGCACGCGGATTGGACCCACCGTTCTTCCGATACGATTTTTTAAATGTGGTGCGCGGCGTAGAAAAGACGCGCGTAGGACGTATTTGCGGCTTAATATCTTTGGGCTCCTTGGGAGTAGGAAGTCTGTTCATGCCTCTTTGGAAAGGGCTGCATCTCCCCTGTAATCGCCTTCGAGCGGCACGCGGATCGAACCCACGGTTTTCACGCTATGATTTTTTTAAATGTGCTGCGCGGCGGAGAAAATGCGCGCGTCGGACGTCATTGCGGCTTAATATCTCGTTTCCTTGGGAGTAGAAAGTCTTTTCATGGTTCTTTGGAAAGGGTTGCATCTCCCCTGTAATCGCCTTTAAGCGGCACGCGGATCGGACCCATCGTTCTCACGCTACGATTTTTTAAAATCCGCCAGGGACGGAACGAACGCTTGGCAGGTGGCGTTCGTGACGGACAGTCAAGCAGTTAATGCGCACCGAGCTGCAGGCCATTTGGACCTGGCCCAGCCTAGATGTGAGTATTCAAAGTCAGCACGTTTGTTTCAAAGTTCTCCACCAATTCGTTGTAATTGCGTGTGTGCGCTTGAACACCAGGTTTGTGGAGGAGTTCGTCCTTGGACGGTACAAGGGGAGACAGTGTGTGGCCTGGCTGCGTGAGGTTGCAGTTTGCTGGGCATGAGAGATTGGCATGTGGTGCCCTGGAGGTGTGGTTGTTCCAGGACGGGCAAGGTGGGGTAGTGTGGCTGGGTGACGGTGCGCTTCACTGGGGATGTGGTTGTGAGTTGCAGGCCCATTCCTTTGAATGACAGAAAGGATCTGATTTGTTTCCAGGTTTAAACGTACTTTGCTGGGTATGACTGTGACCTCTTGGGCCAGGAAGTCTGTTTCTAGTTTTATTTAAACGGTCAAACTGCGTGAAGTGTGCCCAGGCCCAGAGCTACTTTGCTGGGCATGACTGTGTGACCTCTTGGGCCTGGAAGTCTGGTTTTAGTATGATTTTAAAGGGTCAAATGGTCTCCATTGTGTGTACAGGTTTAAGGCTAGTTTGCTGTGCATGTGATTTGGAACCATCGGGTACGGAAGCCTTTCCCTCAAGTGCTCGTTTTATTCGCCTTCAGCGCAGGTAGCCTGTGAATTTAAAACCGACGTGCATTTTATTCTTTTCCCCTTTTATCCTTTCATATCTCTCCGCTACCTTGGAGAAGAGAGACGCACGCGGGTAAATAAAATGTAAATATCTGTAAATATCTGTATAATATGTAAATAAAAGGAAGAAGTGGTTGTGTAGTGTAGTCGTTTGATTATAAATAATCTCAATAATTTTATCCACAAATTCTTATACATTTATACATGTTTATCTCTCTCTCTCTGTGTGTGTGTGTGTGTGTGTGTCTGTGTGTGTGTGTGGTTCTGTGTCACTAGTTGTGCCTGTGCCCCAATTGGAGTGTTTGCGGTGTGAGAAGGAGGAGTTGGAGAACAGTTTGTTGGAGCAGCTGAAGGATGTGAGGTTGCAGAAGCAGAAGGAGCTGCAGGTTCTTCAGGAGATGCTGAAACACAAGCAGCAAAAGGAGACAGAGCTCCTGCAGAAACAGCAGGAGGAGGAGGAGCATAACAGGTCCATCAAGAGTAAGTACTATGGAAATGCAATAATACTAACATAACTAATAATGAATGTTAGCCTTTAGGCTCCAATAAAAGTGATACTAATATATGTATAGTACTATATATATTATATTTTATATATTCAGTAGTAATTACGTAGTATATACAATCTGTGTTATGTCCAGCAGTAATGATACTTGCTCTGGCAGATATGAAAATGTCCTGTGAACAGGAGAAGAAATCGCTGGAGGAAGAACTTGAGAAGCTCAGACTGTCACTGCAGGTAGAGATCCCTTATAGTGTCAGTACACATCCACCAGTACCTCCACCTTTCACTTATAACGTCAGTACACATTCGGTACACATTCCCACCTTTCCATTGTACTGGCTGTAGTGATGATTCGTGTGTGTGTTATACCAGCCCATAGAGGAGGACATTGAGTCTGAAAGTGGAGCTGGAGATGAAGAACCAGGAGATCAAAGATCAGCACGAACTTTTGGTCAAACTATATACTCTGTATGTAGTACCTGGTTTAACATTATATCCTCTGTATATATACTATATACTGTTTATGTAGTTCCTGGTTTAACACTATACCCTCAGCTTACTCTAGTCTGCAGATGTGAAGAAATTTAAACAGAATGTGTATCTGTGTATATGTGCGCACCTGTATGTGTCTGGTTGTAGTATTATTTAAAGGGTCAAACTGCGTGAAGTGTGCCCAGGCGCAGAGCTACTTTGATGGGCATGATTCTGTGACCTCTTGGGTCTTGAAATGTGGTGCTTTGAATGATTTAAAGAGTGAAACGGTCTGAAGTGTGCCCACGTTTAAAGCATCCTTGCTGGGCATGACTGTGTGACCTCTTGGGCCTGGAAGTCTGGTTGTAGTATGATTTTAAAGGGTCAAATGGTCTCCATTGTGTGTCCAGGTTTAAGGCTACTTTGCTGGGCATGTGATTTGGACCCATCGGGTACGGAAGCCTTTCCGTCACGTGCTCGTTTTCCAAGCCTTCAGTGCAGGTAGCCTGCAAATTTAAAACCGACGTGCATTTTATTCTTTTCCCCTTTTATCCTTTCATATCTCTCCGCTACCTTGGAGAAGAGAGACACATGCGGGTAAATAAAATGTAAATATCTGTAAATATCTGTATAATATGTAAATAAAAGGAAGAAGTGGTTGTGTAGTGTAGTCGTTTGATTATGAATAATCTCATAATAATTTTATCCACAAATTCTTATACATTTATACATGTTTATCTCTCTCTTTGTGTGTGTGTGTGTGTGTGTGTGTGGTTCTGTGTCACTAGTGGGGCCTGTGGCCCGATTGGAGTGTTTGCGGTGTGAGAAGGAGGAGTTGGAGAACAGTTTGTTGGAGCAGCTGAAGGAGTTGAGGTTGCAGAAGCAGAAGGAGCTGCAGGTTCTTCAGGAGATGCTGAAACACAAGCAGCAGGAGGAGACAGAGCTCCTGCAGAAACAGCAGGAGGAGGAGGAGCATAACAGGTCCATCAAGAGTAAGTACTATGGAAATGCAATAATACTAACATAACTAATAATGAATGTTAGCCTTTAGGCTCCAATAAAAGTGATACTAATATATGTATAGTACTATATATATTATATTTTATATATTCAGTAGTAATTATGTAGTATATACAATCTATGTTATATCCAGCAGTAATGATACTTGCTCTGGCAGATATGAAAATGGCCTGTGAACAGGAGAAGAAATCTCTGGAGGAAGAACTTGAGAAGCTCAGACTGTCACTGCAGGTAGAGATCCCTTATAGTGTCAGTACACATCCACCAGTAGCTCCACCTTTCACTTATAACGTCAGTACACATTCAGTACACATTCCCACCTTTCCATTGTACTGGCTGTAGTGATGATTCGTGTGTGTGTTATACCAGCCCATAGAGGAGGACATTATGAGTCTGAAAGTGGCGCTGGAGATGAAGAACCAGGAGATCAAAGATCAGCACGATCTTTTGGTCAAACTATATACTCTGTATGTATACTATATACTCTGTATGTAGTACCTGGTTTAACACTATATCCTCTGTATATATACTATATACTGTTTATGTAGTACCTGGTTTAACACTATACCCTCAGCTTACTCTAGTCTGCAGATGTGAAGAAATTAAACAGAATGTGTATCTGTGTATATGTGCGCACCTGTATGTGTCTGGTTGTAGTATTATTTAAAGGGTCAAACTGCGTGAAGTGTGCCCAGGCCCAGAGCTACTTTGATGGGCATGATTCTGTGACCCCTTGGGCCTTGAAATGTGGTGCTTTGAATGATTTAAAGAGTGAAACGGTCTGAAGTGTGCCCACGTTTAAAGCAACCTTGCTGGGCATGACTGTGTGACCTCTTGGGCCAGGAAGTCTGTTTCTAGTTTTATTTAAACGGTCAAACTGCGTGAAGGGTGCACAGGCCCAGAGCTACTTTGCTGGGCATGACTGTGTGACCTCTTGGGCCTGGAAGTCTGGTTGTAGTATGATTTTAAAGGGTCAAATGGTCTCCATTGTGTGTCCAGGTTTAAGGCTACTTTGCTGGGCATGTGATTTGGACCCATCGGGTACGGAAGCCTTTCCCTCACGTGCTCGTTTTCCACGCCTTCAGCGCAGGTAGCCTGCGAATTTAAAACCGACGTGCATTTTATTCTTTTCCCCTTTTATCCCTTCATATCTCTCCGCTACCTTGGAGAAGAGAGACGCACGCGGGTAAATAAAATGTAAATATCTCTAAATATCTGTATAATATGTAAATAAAAGGAAGAAGTGGTTGTGTAGTGTAGTCGTTTCATTATAAATAATCTCATAATAATTTTATCCACAAATTCTTATACATTTATACATGTTTATCTCTCTCTGTGTGTGTGTGTGTGTGTGTGTGTGTGTGTGTGTGTGGTTCTGTGTCACTAGTGGGGCCTGTGGCCCGATTGGAGTGTTTGCGGTGTGAGAAGGAGGAGTTGGAGAACAGTTTGTTGGAGCAGCTGAAGGAGTTGAGGTTGCAGAAGCAGAAGGAGCTGCAGGTTCTTCAGGAGATGCTGAAACACAAGCAGCAGGAGGAGACAGAGCTCCTGCAGAAACAGCAGGAGGAGGAGGAGCATAACAGGTCCATCAAGAGTAAGTACTATGGAAATGCAATAATACTAACATAACTAATAATGAATGCTAGCCTTTCGGCTCCAATAAAAGTGATACTAATATATGTATAGTACTATATATATTATATTTTATATATTCAGTAGTAATTATGTAGTATATACAATCTATGTTATATCCAGCAGTAATGATACTTGCTCTGGCAGATATGAAAATGGCCTGTGAACAGGAGAAGAAATCTCTGGAGGAAGAACTTGAGAAGCTCAGACTGTCACTGCAGGTAGAGATCCCTTATAGTGTCAGTACACATCCATCAGTACCTCCACCTTTCACTTATAACGTCAGTGCACATTCAGTACACATTCCCACCTTTCCATTGTACTGGCTGTAGTGATGATTCGTATGTGTGGGTTATACCAGCCCATAGAGGAGGACATTATGAGTCTGAAAGTGGCGCTGGAGATGAAGAACCAGGAGATCAAAGATCAGCACGATCTTTTGGTCAAACGATATACTCTGTATGTATACTATATCGAACCCACGGTTTTCACGCTACGATTTTTTAAAATGTGGTGAGCTGCGGAGAAAAGACGCGGTCCGGACGTATTTGTGGCTTAATATCTCTTGTCTCTTTGGGAGTAGGAAGTCTGTTCATGGCTCTTTGGAAAGGGCTGCATCTCCCCTCTAATCGCCTTCGAGCTTCAAGCGGATTGGACCCACGGTTATCACGCTACGATTTTTTAAACGTGGTGCGCGTCGGAGAAAATGCGCGTAATATCTCTTATCTCCTTGGGAGTAGAAAGTCTGTTCATGGCTCTTTGGAAAGGGCTGTATCTCCCCTGTAATCGCCTTCGAGCGGCACGCGCATCGGAACCATCGTTATCACGCTACGATTTTTTAATGCCGCCAGGGATAGGCCGAAAGCGTGGCAGGTGGCGTTCGTTAGGGACAGTCATGGAGGTGATGCGCACCGAGTTGCACGCCATTTGGAGTTGGCCCGGCCTAGATGTGAGCGTTCATAGTCAGCGCGTTTGTTTAAACTTTCTCCTCCAATTCGTTGCAATTGTACAAGCGTTTCTCGCTCATCCGACTGGAGCGTAACGCTTTATATGTTAATATTTCTGGTCTCCTTGGGAGTAGAAAGTCTGTTCATGGCTCTTTTGAAAGGGATGCATCTCCCCTGTAATCGCCTTCGAGCGGCACGCGGATCGAACCCACGGTTTTCACGCTATGATTTTTTTAAATGTGGTGCGCGGCGGAGAAAATGCGCGCGTCGGACGTCATTTCGGCTTAATATCTATTGTCTCCTTGGGAGTAGAAAGTCTTTTCATGGCTCTTTGGAAAGGTTTGCATCTCCCTTGTAATCGCCTTTAAGCGGCACGCGGATTGGACCCACCGTTCTTCCGATACGATTTTTTAAATGTGGTGCGCGGCGTAGAAAAGACGCGCGTAGGACGTATTTGCGGCTTAATATCTTTGGGCTCCTTGGGAGTAGGAAGTCTGTTCATGCCTCTTTGGAAAGGGCTGCATCTCCCCTGTAATCGCCTTCGAGCGGCACGCGGATCGAACCCACGGTTTTCACGCTATGATTTTTTTAAATGTGGTGCGCGGCGGAGGAAATGCGCGCGTCGGACGTCATTTCGGCTTAATATCTCTTGTCTCCTTGGGAGTAGAAAGTCTTTTCATGGCTCTTTGGAAAGGGCTGCATCTCCCCTGTAATCGACTTTAAGCGGCACGCGGATCGAACCCACGGTTTTCACGCTACGATTTTTTTTAAATGTGTTGCGCGGCGGAGAATAGACGCGCGCCGGACGTATTTGCGGCTTGATATCTCTTGTCTCATTGGGAGTAGAAAGTCTGTTCATGGCTCTTTGGAAAGGGCTGCATCTCCCCTGTAATGGCCTTCGAGCGGCACGCGCATCGGAACCATCGTTATCACGCTACGATTTTTTAATGCCGCCAGGGATAGGCCGAAAGCGTGGCAGGTGGCGTTCGTTAGGGACAGTCATGGAGGTGATGCACACCGAGTTGCACGCCATTTGGAGTTGGCCCGGCCTAGATGTGAGCGTTCAAAGTCAGCGCGTTTGTTTAAACTTTCTCCTCCAATTCGTTGCAATTGTACAAGCGTTTCTCGTTCATCCGACTGGAGCGTAACGCTTTATAAGTTAATATTTCTGGTCTCCTTGGGAGTAGAAAGTCTGTTCATGGCTCTTTGGAAAGGGCTGCATCTCCCCTGTAATCGCCTTCGAGCGGCACGCGGATCGAACCCACGGTTTTCACGCTATGATTTTTTTAAATGTGGTGCGCGGCGGAGGAAATGCGCGCGTCGGACGTCATTTCGGCTTAATATCTCTTGTCTCCTTGGGAGTAAAAAGTCTTTTCATGGCTCTTTGGAAAGGGCTGCATCTCCGCTGTAATCGCCTTCGAGCGGCACGCGGATCGAACCCACGGTTTTCACGCTATGATTTTTTTAAATGTGGTGGCGTCGGAGAAAATGCGCGCGTCGGACGTCATTTCGGCTTAATATCTATTGTCTCCTTGGGAGTAGAAAGTCTTTTCATGGCTCTTTGGAAAGGTTTGCATCTCCCTTGTAATCGCCTTTAAGCGGCACGCGGATTGGACCCACCGTTCTTCCGATACGATTTTTTAAATGTGGTGCGCGGCGTAGAAAAGACGCGCGTAGGACGTATTTGCGGCTTAATATCTTTGGGCTCCTTGGGAGTAGGAAGTCTGTTCATGGCTCTTTGGAAAGGGCTGCATCTCCGCTGTAATCGCCTTCGAGCGGCACGCGGATCGAACCCACGTTTTTCACGCTACGATTTTTTTTAAATGTGTTGCGCGGCGGAGAAAAGACGCGCGCCGGACGTATTTCCGGCTTAATATCTCTTGTCTCATTGGGTGTAGAAAGTCTGTTCATGGCTCTTTGGAAAGGGCTGCATCTCCCCTGTAATCGCCTTCGAGCGGCACGCGGATCGAACCCACGGTTTTCACGCTATGATTTTTTTAAATGTGGTGCGCGGCGGAGGAAATGCGCGCGTCGGACGTCATTTCGGCTTAATATCTCTTGTCTCCTTGGGAGTAGAAAGTCTTTTCATGGCTCTTTGGAAAGGGCTGCATCTCCGCTGTAATCGCCTTCGAGCGGCACGCGGATCGAACCCACGGTTTTCACGCTATGATTTTTTTAAATGTGGTGCGCGGCGGAGAAAATGCGCGCATCGGACGTCATTTCGGCTTAATATCTATTGTCTCCTTGGGAGTAGAAAGTCTTTTCATGGCTCTTTGGAAAGGTTTGCATCTCCCTTGTAATCGCCTTTAAGCGGCACGCGGATTGGACCCACCGTTCTTCCGATACGATTTTTTAAATGTGGTGCGCGGCGTAGAAAAGACGCGCGTAGGACGTATTTGCGGCTTAATATCTTTGGGCTCCTTGGGAGTAGGAAGTCTGTTCATGCCTCTTTGGAAAGGGCTGCATCTCCCCTGTAATCGCCTTCGAGCGGCACGCGGATCGAACCCACGGTTTTCACGCTATGATTTTTTTAAATGTGGTGCGCGGCGGAGGAAATGCGCGCGTCGGACGTCATTTTGGCTTAATATCTCTTGTCTCCTTGGGAGTAGAAAGTCTTTTCATGGCTCTTTGGAAAGGGCTGCATCTCCCCTGTAATCGCCTTTAAGCGGCACGCGGATCGAACCCACGGTTTTCACGCTACGATTTTTTTTAAATGTGTTGCGCGGCGGAGAATAGACGCGCGCCGGACGTATTTGCGGCTTGATATCTCTTGTCTCATTGGGAGTAGAAAGTCTGTTCATGGCTCTTTGGAAAGGGCTGCATCTCCCCTGTAATCGCCTTCGAGCGGCACGCGGATCGAACCCACGGTTTTCACGCTATGATTTTTTTAAATGTGCTGCGCGGCGGAGAAAATGCGCGCGTCGGACGTCATTGCGGCTTAATATCTCTTGTCTCCTTGGGAGTAGGAAGTCTGTTCATGCCTCTTTGGAAAGGGTTGCATCTCCCCTGTAATCGCCTTTAAGCGGCACGCGGATCGGACCCACCGTTCTCACGCTACGATTTTTTAAACGTGGTGCGCGTCGGAGAAAATGCGCGTAATATCTCTTGTCTCCTTGGGAGTAGAAAGTCTGTTCATGGCTCTTTGGAAAGGGCTGTATCTCCCCTGTAATCGCCTTCGAGCGGCACGCGCATCGGAACCATCGTTATCACGCTACGATTTTTTAATGCCGCCAGGGATAGGCCGAAAGCGTGGCAGGTGGCGTTCGTTAGGGACAGTCATGGAGGTGATGCACACCGAGTTGCACGCCATTTGGAGTTGGCCCGGCTTAGATGTGAGCGTTCAAAGTCAGCGCGTTTGTTTAAACTTTCTCCTCCAATTCGTTGCAATTGTACAAGCGATTCTCGTTCATCCGACTGGAGCGTAACGCTTTATATGTTAATATTTCTGGTCTCCTTGGGAGTAGAAAGTCTGTTCATGGCTCTTTTGAAAGGGATGCATCTCCCCTGTAATCGCCTTCGAGCGGCACGCGGATCGAACCCACGTTTTTCACGCTACGATTTTTTTTAAATGTGTTGCGCGGCGGAGAAAAGACGCGCGCCGGACGTATTTGCGGCTTAATATCTCTTGTCTCATTGGGTGTAGAAAGTCTGTTCATGGCTCTTTGGAAAGGGCTGCATCTCCCCTGTAATCGCCTTCGAGCGGCACGCGGATCGAACCCACGGTTTTCACGCTATGAT
Source organism: Electrophorus electricus (assembly GCF_041902795.1). Classification (NCBI taxonomy): domain Eukaryota; kingdom Metazoa; phylum Chordata; class Actinopteri; order Gymnotiformes; family Gymnotidae; genus Electrophorus; species Electrophorus electricus. Next base: position 78,634 of record NW_027658410.1, read on the forward strand.
TTTTTTAAATGTGGTGCGCGGCGGAGGAAATGCGCGCGTCGGACGTCATTTCGGCTTAATATCTCTTGTCTCCTTGGGAGTAGAAAGTCTTTTCATGGCTCTTTGGAAAGGGCTGCATCTCCGCTGTAATCGCCTTCGAGCGGCACGCGGATCGAACCCACGGTTTTCACGCTATGATTTTTTTAAATGTGGTGCGCGTCGGAGAAAATGCGCGCGTCGGACGTCATTTCGGCTTAATATCTATTGTCTCCTTGGGAGTAGAAAGTCTTTTCATGGCTCTTTGGAAAGGTTTGCATCTCCCTTGTAATCGCCTTTAAGCGGCACGCGGATTGGACCCACCGTTCTTCCGATACGATTTTTTAAATGTGGTGCGCGGCGTAGAAAAGACGCGCGTAGGACGTATTTGCGGCTTAATATCTTTGGGCTCCTTGGGAGTAGGAAGTCTGTTCATGCCTCTTTGGAAAGGGCTGCATCTCCCCTGTAATCGCCTTCGAGCGGCACGTGGATCGAACCCACGGTTTTCACGCTATGATTTTTTTAAATGTGCTGCGCGGCGGAGAAAATGCGCGCGTCGGACGTCATTGCGGCTTAATATCTCTTGTCTCCTTGGGAGTAGAAAGTCTTTTCATGGTTCTTTGGAAAGGGTTGCATCTCCCCTGTAATCGCCTTTAAGCGGCACGCGGATCGAACCCACGGTTTTCACGCTATGATTTTTTTAAATGTGGTGGCGTCGGAGAAAATGCGCGCGTCGGACGTCATTTCGGCTTAATATCTATTGTCTCCTTGGGAGTAGAAAGTCTTTTCATGGCTCTTTGGAAAGGTTTGCATCTCCCTTGTAATCGCCTTTAAGCGGCACGCGGATTGGACCCACCGTTCTTCCGATACGATTTTTTAAATGTGGTGCGCGGCGTAGAAAAGACGCGCGTAGGACGTATTTGCGGCTTAATATCTTTGGGCTCCTTGGGAGTAGGAAGTCTGTTCATGGCTCTTTGGAAAGGGCTGCATCTCCGCTGTAATCGCCTTCGAGCGGCACGCGGATCGAACCCACGTTTTTCACGCTACGATTTTTTTTAAATGTGTTGCGCGGCGGAGAAAAGACGCGCGCCGGACGTATTTCCGGCTTAATATCTCTTGTCTCATTGGGTGTAGAAAGTCTGTTCATGGCTCTTTGGAAAGGGCTGCATCTCCCCTGTAATCGCCTTCGAGCGGCACGCGGATCGAACCCACGGTTTTCACGCTATGATTTTTTTAAATGTGGTGCGCGGCGGAGGAAATGCGCGCGTCGGACGTCATTTCGGCTTAATATCTCTTGTCTCCTTGGGAGTAGAAAGTCTTTTCATGGCTCTTTGGAAAGGGCTGCATCTCCGCTGTAATCGCCTTCGAGCGGCACGCGGATCGAACCCACGGTTTTCACGCTATGATTTTTTTAAATGTGGTGCGCGGCGGAGAAAATGCGCGCATCGGACGTCATTTCGGCTTAATATCTATTGTCTCCTTGGGAGTAGAAAGTCTTTTCATGGCTCTTTGGAAAGGTTTGCATCTCCCTTGTAATCGCCTTTAAGCGGCACGCGGATTGGACCCACCGTTCTTCCGATACGATTTTTTAAATGTGGTGCGCGGCGTAGAAAAGACGCGCGTAGGACGTATTTGCGGCTTAATATCTTTGGGCTCCTTGGGAGTAGGAAGTCTGTTCATGCCTCTTTGGAAAGGGCTGCATCTCCCCTGTAATCGCCTTCGAGCGGCACGTGGATCGAACCCACGGTTTTCACGCTATGATTTTTTTAAATGTGCTGCGCGGCGGAGAAAATGCGCGCGTCGGACGTCATTGCGGCTTAATATCTCTTGTCTCCTTGGGAGTAGAAAGTCTTTTCATGGTTCTTTGGAAAGGGTTGCATCTCCCCTGTAATCGCCTTTAAGCGGCACGCGGATCGAACCCACGGTTTTCACGCTATGATTTTTTTAAATGTGGTGGCGTCGGAGAAAATGCGCGCGTCGGACGTCATTTCGGCTTAATATCTATTGTCTCCTTGGGAGTAGAAAGTCTTTTCATGGCTCTTTGGAAAGGTTTGCATCTCCCTTGTAATCGCCTTTAAGCGGCACGCGGATTGGACCCACCGTTCTTCCGATACGATTTTTTAAATGTGGTGCGCGGCGTAGAAAAGACGCGCGTAGGACGTATTTGCGGCTTAATATCTTTGGGCTCCTTGGGAGTAGGAAGTCTGTTCATGGCTCTTTGGAAAGGGCTGCATCTCCGCTGTAATCGCCTTCGAGCGGCACGCGGATCGAACCCACGTTTTTCACGCTACGATTTTTTTTAAATGTGTTGCGCGGCGGAGAAAAGACGCGCGCCGGACGTATTTCCGGCTTAATATCTCTTGTCTCATTGGGTGTAGAAAGTCTGTTCATGGCTCTTTGGAAAGGGCTGCATCTCCCCTGTAATCGCCTTCGAGCGGCACGCGGATCGAACCCACGGTTTTCACGCTATGATTTTTTTAAATGTGGTGCGCGGCGGAGGAAATGCGCGCGTCGGACGTCATTTCGGCTTAATATCTCTTGTCTCCTTGGGAGTAGAAAGTCTTTTCATGGCTCTTTGGAAAGGGCTGCATCTCCGCTGTAATCGCCTTCGAGCGGCACGCGGATCGAACCCACGGTTTTCACGCTATGATTTTTTTAAATGTGGTGCGCGGCGGAGAAAATGCGCGCATCGGACGTCATTTCGGCTTAATATCTATTGTCTCCTTGGGAGTAGAAAGTCTTTTCATGGCTCTTTGGAAAGGTTTGCATCTCCCTTGTAATCGCCTTTAAGCGGCACGCGGATTGGACCCACCGTTCTTCCGATACGATTTTTTAAATGTGGTGCGCGGCGTAGAAAAGACGCGCGTAGGACGTATTTGCGGCTTAATATCTTTGGGCTCCTTGGGAGTAGGAAGTCTGTTCATGCCTCTTTGGAAAGGGCTGCATCTCCCCTGTAATCGCCTTCGAGCGGCACGCGGATCGAACCCACGGTTTTCACGCTATGATTTTTTTAAATGTGGTGCGCGGCGGAGGAAATGCGCGCGTCGGACGTCATTTTGGCTTAATATCTCTTGTCTCCTTGGGAGTAGAAAGTCTTTTCATGGCTCTTTGGAAAGGGCTGCATCTCCCCTGTAATCGCCTTTAAGCGGCACGCGGATCGAACCCACGGTTTTCACGCTACGATTTTTTTTAAATGTGTTGCGCGGCGGAGAATAGACGCGCGCCGGACGTATTTGCGGCTTGATATCTCTTGTCTCATTGGGAGTAGAAAGTCTGTTCATGGCTCTTTGGAAAGGGCTGCATCTCCCCTGTAATCGCCTTCGAGCGGCACGCGGATCGAACCCACGGTTTTCACGCTATGATTTTTTTAAATGTGCTGCGCGGCGGAGAAAATGCGCGCGTCGGACGTCATTGCGGCTTAATATCTCTTGTCTCCTTGGGAGTAGGAAGTCTGTTCATGCCTCTTTGGAAAGGGTTGCATCTCCCCTGTAATCGCCTTTAAGCGGCACGCGGATCGGACCCACCGTTCTCACGCTACGATTTTTTAAACGTGGTGCGCGTCGGAGAAAATGCGCGTAATATCTCTTGTCTCCTTGGGAGTAGAAAGTCTGTTCATGGCTCTTTGGAAAGGGCTGTATCTCCCCTGTAATCGCCTTCGAGCGGCACGCGCATCGGAACCATCGTTATCACGCTACGATTTTTTAATGCCGCCAGGGATAGGCCGAAAGCGTGGCAGGTGGCGTTCGTTAGGGACAGTCATGGAGGTGATGCACACCGAGTTGCACGCCATTTGGAGTTGGCCCGGCTTAGATGTGAGCGTTCAAAGTCAGCGCGTTTGTTTAAACTTTCTCCTCCAATTCGTTGCAATTGTACAAGCGATTCTCGTTCATCCGACTGGAGCGTAACGCTTTATATGTTAATATTTCTGGTCTCCTTGGGAGTAGAAAGTCTGTTCATGGCTCTTTTGAAAGGGATGCATCTCCCCTGTAATCGCCTTCGAGCGGCACGCGGATCGAACCCACGTTTTTCACGCTACGATTTTTTTTAAATGTGTTGCGCGGCGGAGAAAAGACGCGCGCCGGACGTATTTGCGGCTTAATATCTCTTGTCTCATTGGGTGTAGAAAGTCTGTTCATGGCTCTTTGGAAAGGGCTGCATCTCCCCTGTAATCGCCTTCGAGCGGCACGCGGATCGAACCCACGGTTTTCACGCTATGATTTTTTTAAATGTGGTGCGCGGCGGAGGAAATGCGCGCGTCGGACGTCATTTCGGCTTAATATCTCTTGTCTCCTTGGGAGTAGAAAGTCTTTTCATGGCTCTTTGGAAAGGGCTGCATCTCCGCTGTAATCGCCTTCGAGCGGCACGCGGATCGAACCCACGGTTTTCACGCTATGATTTTTTTAAATGTGGTGCGCGTCGGAGAAAATGCGCGCGTCGGACGTCATTTCGGCTTAATATCTATTGTCTCCTTGGGAGTAGAAAGTCTTTTCATGGCTCTTTGGAAAGGTTTGCATCTCCCTTGTAATCGCCTTTAAGCGGCACGCGGATTGGACCCACCGTTCTTCCGATACGATTTTTTAAATGTGGTGCGCGGCGTAGAAAAGACGCGCGTAGGACGTATTTGCGGCTTAATATCTTTGGGCTCCTTGGGAGTAGGAAGTCTGTTCATGCCTCTTTGGAAAGGGCTGCATCTCCCCTGTAATCGCCTTCGAGCGGCACGTGGATCGAACCCACGGTTTTCACGCTATGATTTTTTTAAATGTGCTGCGCGGCGGAGAAAATGCGCGCGTCGGACGTCATTGCGGCTTAATATCTCTTGTCTCCTTGGGAGTAGAAAGTCTTTTCATGGTTCTTTGGAAAGGGTTGCATCTCCCCTGTAATCGCCTTTAAGCGGCACGCGGATCGAACCCACGGTTTTCACGCTATGATTTTTTTAAATGTGCTGCGCGGCGGAGAAAATGCGCGCGTCGGACGTCATTGCGGCTTAATATCTCTTGTCTCCTTGGGAGTAGGAAGTCTGTTCATGCCTCTTTGGAAAGGGCTGTATCTCCCCTGTAATCGCCTTCGAGCGGCACGCGCATCGGAACCATCGTTATCACGCTACGATTTTTTAATGCCGCCAGGGATAGGCCGAAAGCGTGGCAGGTGGCGTTCGTTAGGGACAGTCATGGAGGTGATGCACACCGAGTTGCACGCCATTTGGAGTTGGCCCGGCCTAGATGTGAGCGTTCAAAGTCAGCGCGTTTGTTTAAACTTTCTCCTCCAATTCGTTGCAATTGTACAAGCGTTTCTCGTTCATCCGACTGGAGCGTAACGCTTTATATGTTAATATTTCTGGTCTCCTTGGGAGTAGAAAGTCTGTTCATGGCTCTTTTGAAAGGGATGCATCTCCCCTGTAATCGCCTTCGAGCGGCACGCGGATCGAACCCACGTTTTTCACGCTACGATTTTTTTTAAATGTGTTGCGCGGCGGAGAAAAGACGCGCGCCGGACGTATTTGCGGCTTAATATCTCTTGTCTCATTGGGTGTAGAAAGTCTGTTCATGGCTCTTTGGAAAGGGCTGCATCTCCCCTGTAATCGCCTTCGAGCGGCACGCGGATCGAACCCACGGTTTTCACGCTATGATTTTTTTAAATGTGGTGCGCGGCGGAGGAAATGCGCGCGTCGGACGTCATTTCGGCTTAATATCTCTTGTCTCCTTGGGAGTAGAAAGTCTTTTCATGGCTCTTTGGAAAGGGCTGCATCTCCGCTGTAATCGCCTTCGAGCGGCACGCGGATCGAACCCACGGTTTTCACGCTATGATTTTTTTAAATGTGGTGCGCGTCGGAGAAAATGCGCGCGTCGGACGTCATTTCGGCTTAATATCTATTGTCTCCTTGGGAGTAGAAAGTCTTTTCATGGCTCTTTGGAAAGGTTTGCATCTCCCTTGTAATCGCCTTTAAGCGGCACGCGGATTGGACCCACCGTTCTTCCGATACGATTTTTTAAATGTGGTGCGCGGCGTAGAAAAGACGCGCGTAGGACGTATTTGCGGCTTAATATCTTTGGGCTCCATGGGAGTAGGAAGTCTGTTCATGCCTCTTTGGAAAGGGCTGCATCTCCCCTGTAATCGCCTTCGAGCGGCACGCGGATCGAACCCACGGTTTTCACGCTATGATTTTTTTAAATGTGGTGCGCGGCGGAGGAAATGCGCGCGTCGGACGTCATTTCGGCTTAATATCTCTTGTCTCCTTGGGAGTAGAAAGTCTTTTCATGGCTCTTTGGAAAGGGCTGCATCTCCGCTGTAATCGCCTTCGAGCGGCACGCGGATCGAACCCACGGTTTTCACGCTATGATTTTTTTAAATGTGGTGCGCGGCGGAGAAAATGCGCGCGTCGGACGTCATTTCGGCTTAATATCTCTTGTCTCCTTGGGAGTAGAAAGTCTCTTCATGGTTCTTTGGAAAGGGTTGCATCTCCCCTGTAATCGCCTTTAAGCGGCACGCGGATCGGACCCACCGTTCTTACGCTACGATTTTTTAAATGTGGTGCGAGGCGTAGAAAAGACGCGCGTAGGACTTATTTGCGGCTTAATATCTTTGGGCTCCTTGGGAGTAGAAAGTCTGTTCATGGCTCTTTGGAAAGGGCTGCATCTCCCCTGTAATCAACTTCGAGCGGCACGCGGATCGAACCCACGTTTTTCACGCTACGATTTTTTTTAAATGTGTTGCGCGGCGGAGAAAAGACGCGCGCCTGACGTATTTGCGGCTTAATATCTCTTGTCTCATTGGGTGTAGAAAGTCTGTTCATGGCTCTTTGGAAAGGGCTGCATCTCCCCTGTAATCGCCTTCGAGCGGCACGCGGATCGAACCCACGGTTTTCACGCTACGATTTTTTTTAAATGTGTTGCGCGGCGGAGAATAGACGCGCGCCGGACGTATTTGCGGCTTGATATCTCTTGTCTCATTGGGAGTAGAAAGTCTGTTCATGGCTCTTTGGAAAGGGCTGCATCTCCCCTGTAATCGCCTTCGAGCGGCACGCGGATCGAACCCACGGTTTTCACGCTATGATTTTTTTAAATGTGCTGCGCGGCGGAGAAAATGCGCGCGTCGGACGTCATTGCGGCTTAATATCTCTTGTCTCCTTGGGAGTAGGAAGTCTGTTCATGCCTCTTTGGAAAGGGCTGTATCTCCCCTGTAATCGCCTTCGAGCGGCACGCGCATCGGAACCATCGTTATCACGCTACGATTTTTTAATGCCGCCAGGGATAGGCCGAAAGCGTGGCAGGTGGCGTTCGTTAGGGACAGTCATGGAGGTGATGCACACCGAGTTGCACGCCATTTGGAGTTGGCCCGGCCTAGATGTGAGCGTTCAAAGTCAGCGCGTTTGTTTAAACTTTCTCCTCCAATTCGTTGCAATTGTACAAGCGATTCTCGTTCATCCGACTGGAGCGTAACGCTTTATATGTTAATATTTCTGGTCTCCTTGGGAGTAGAAAGTCTGTTCATAGCTCTTTTGAAAGGGATGCATCTCCCCTGTAATCGCCTTCGAGCGGCACGCGGATCGAACCCACGTTTTTCACGCTACGATTTTTTTTAAATGTGTTGCGCGGCGGAGAAAAGACGCGCGCCGGACGTATTTGCGGCTTAATATCTCTTGTCTCATTGGGTGTAGAAAGTCTGTTCAATGGCTCTTTGGAAAGGGCTGCATCTCCCCTGTAATCGCCTTCGAGCGGCACGCGGATCGAACCCACGGTTTTCACGCTATGATTTTTTTAAATGTGGTGCGCGGCGGAGGAAATGCGCGCGTCGGACGTCATTTCGGCTTAATATCTCTTGTCTCCTTGGGAGTAGAAAGTCTTTTCATGGCTCTTTGGAAAGGGCTGCATCTCCGCTGTAATCGCCTTCGAGCGGCACGCGGATCGAACCCACGGTTTTCACGCTATGATTTTTTTAAATGTGGTGCGCGGCGGAGAAAATGCGCGCGTCGGACGTCATTTCGGCTTAATATCTATTGTCTCCTTGGGAGTAGAAAGTCTTTTCATGGCTCTTTGGAAAGGTTTGCATCTCCCTTGTAATCGCCTTTAAGCGGCACGCGGATTGGACCCACCGTTCTTCCGATACGATTTTTTAAATGTGGTGCGCGGCGTAGAAAAGACGCGCGTAGGACGTATTTGCGGCTTAATATCTTTGGGCTCCTTGGGAGTAGGAAGTCTGTTCATGCCTCTTTGGAAAGGGCTGCATCTCCCCTGTAATCGCCTTCGAGCGGCACGCGGATCGAACCCACGGTTTTCACGCTATGATTTTTTTAAATGTGGTGCGCGGCGGAGGAAATGCGCGCGTCGGACGTCATTTCGGCTTAATATCTCTTGTCTCCTTGGGAGTAGAAAGTCTTTTCATGGCTCTTTGGAAAGGGCTGCATCTCCCCTGTAATCGCCTTTAAGCGGCACGCGGATCGAACCCACGGTTTTCACGCTACGATTTTTTTTAAATGTGTTGCGCGGCGGAGAATAGACGCGCGCCGGACGTATTTGCGGCTTGATATCTCTTGTCTCATTGGGAGTAGAAAGTCTGTTCATGGCTCTTTGGAAAGGGCTGCATCTCCCCTGTAATCGCCTTCGAGCGGCACGCGGATCGAACCCACGGTTTTCACGCTATGATTTTTTTAAATGTGTTGCGCGTCGGAGAAAATGCGCGCGTCGGACGTCATTGCGGCTTAATATCTCTTGTCTCCTTGGGAGTAGAAAGTCTTTTCATGGCTCTTTGGAAAGGTTTGCATCTCCCCTGTAATCGCCTTTAAGCGGCACGCGGATCGGACCCACCGTTCTTACGCTACGATTTTTTAAATGTGGTGCGCGGCGTAGAAAAGACGCGCGTAGGACGTATTTGCGGCTTAATATCTTTGGGCTCCTTGGGAGTAGGAAGTCTGTTCATGCCTCTTTGGAAAGGGTTGCATCTCCCCTGTAATCGCCTTTAAGCGGCACGCGGATCGGACCCACCGTTCTCACGCTACGATTTTTTAAACGTGGTGCGCGTCGGAGAAAATGCGCGTAATATCTCTTGTCTCCTTGGGAGTAGAAAGTCTGTTCATGGCTCTTTGGAAAGGGCTGTATCTCCCCTGTAATCGCCTTCGAGCGGCACGCGCATCGGAACCATCGTTATCACGCTACGATTTTTTAATGCCGCCAGGGATAGGCCGAAAGCGTGGCAGGTGGCGTTCGTTAGGGACAGTCATGGAGGTGATGCACACCGAGTTGCACGCCATTTGGAGTTGGCCCGGCCTAGATGTGAGCGTTCAAAGTCAGCGCGTTTGTTTAAACTTTCTCCTCCAATTCGTTGCAATTGTACAAGCGTTTCTCGTTCATCCGACTGGAGCGTAACGCTTTATATGTTAATATTTCTGGTCTCCTTGGGAGTAGAAAGTCTGTTCATGGCTCTTTTGAAAGGGATGCATCTCCCCTGTAATCGCCTTCGAGCGGCACGCGGATCGAACCCACGTTTTTCACGCTACGATTTTTTTTAAATGTGTTGCGCGGCGGAGAAAAGACGCGCGCCGGACGTATTTGCGGCTTAATATCTCTTGTCTCATTGGGTGTAGAAAGTCTGTTCATGGCTCTTTGGAAAGGGCTGCATCTCCCCTGTAATCGCCTTCGAGCGGCACGCGGATCGAACCCACGGTTTTCACGCTATGATTTTTTTAAATGTGGTGCGCGGCGGAGGAAATGCGCGCGTCGGACGTCATTTCGGCTTAATATCTCTTGTCTCCTTGGGAGTAGAAAGTCTTTTCATGGCTCTTTGGAAAGGGCTGCATCTCCGCTGTAATCGCCTTCGAGCGGCACGCGGATCGAACCCACGGTTTTCACGCTATGATTTTTTTAAATGTGGTGCGCGTCGGAGAAAATGCGCGCGTCGGACGTCATTTCGGCTTAATATCTATTGTCTCCTTGGGAGTAGAAAGTCTTTTCATGGCTCTTTGGAAAGGTTTGCATCTCCCTTGTAATCGCCTTTAAGCGGCACGCGGATTGGACCCACCGTTCTTCCGATACGATTTTTTAAATGTGGTGCGCGGCGTAGAAAAGACGCGCGTAGGACGTATTTGCGGCTTAATATCTTTGGGCTCCTTGGGAGTAGGAAGTCTGTTCATGCCTCTTTGGAAAGGGCTGCATCTCCCCTGTAATCGCCTTCGAGCGGCACGTGGATCGAACCCACGGTTTTCACGCTATGATTTTTTTAAATGTGCTGCGCGGCGGAGAAAATGCGCGCGTCGGACGTCATTGCGGCTTAATATCTCTTGTCTCCTTGGGAGTAGAAAGTCTTTTCATGGTTCTTTGGAAAGGGTTGCATCTCCCCTGTAATCGCCTTTAAGCGGCACGCGGATCGAACCCACGGTTTTCACGCTATGATTTTTTTAAATGTGCTGCGCGGCGGAGAAAATGCGCGCGTCGGACGTCATTGCGGCTTAATATCTCTTGTCTCCTTGGGAGTAGGAAGTCTGTTCATGCCTCTTTGGAAAGGGCTGTATCTCCCCTGTAATCGCCTTCGAGCGGCACGCGCATCGGAACCATCGTTATCACGCTACGATTTTTTAATGCCGCCAGGGATAGGCCGAAAGCGTGGCAGGTGGCGTTCGTTAGGGACAGTCATGGAGGTGATGCACACCGAGTTGCACGCCATTTGGAGTTGGCCCGGCCTAGATGTGAGCGTTCAAAGTCAGCGCGTTTGTTTAAACTTTCTCCTCCAATTCGTTGCAATTGTACAAGCGATTCTCGTTCATCCGACTGGAGCGTAACGCTTTATATGTTAATATTTCTGGTCTCCTTGGGAGTAGAAAGTCTGTTCATAGCTCTTTTGAAAGGGCTGCATCTCCCCTGTAATCGCCTTCGAGCGGCACGCGGATCGAACCCACGGTTTTCACGCTATGATTTTTTTAAATGTGGTGCGCGGCGGAGGAAATGCGCGCGTCGGACGTCATTTCGGCTTAATATCTCTTGTCTCCTTGGGAGTAGAAAGTCTTTTCATGGCTCTTTGGAAAGGGCTGCATCTCCGCTGTAATCGCCTTCGAGCGGCACGCGGATCGAACCCACGGTTTTCACGCTATGATTTTTTTAAATGTGGTGCGCGGCGGAGAAAATGCGCGCGTCGGACGTCATTTCGGCTTAATATCTATTGTCTCCTTGGGAGTAGAAAGTCTTTTCATGGCTCTTTGGAAAGGTTTGCATCTCCCTTGTAATCGCCTTTAAGCGGCACGCGGATTGGACCCACCGTTCTTCCGATACGATTTTTTAAATGTGGTGCGCGGCGTAGAAAAGACGCGCGTAGGACGTATTTGCGGCTTAATATCTTTGGGCTCCTTGGGAGTAGGAAGTCTGTTCATGCCTCTTTGGAAAGGGCTGCATCTCCCCTGTAATCGCCTTCGAGCGGCACGCGGATCGAACCCACGGTTTTCACGCTATGATTTTTTTAAATGTGGTGCGCGGCGGAGGAAATGCGCGCGTCGGACGTCATTTCGGCTTAATATCTCTTGTCTCCTTGGGAGTAGAAAGTCTTTTCATGGCTCTTTGGAAAGGGCTGCATCTCCCCTGTAATCGCCTTTAAGCGGCACGCGGATCGAACCCACGGTTTTCACGCTACGATTTTTTTTAAATGTGTTGCGCGGCGGAGAATAGACGCGCGCCGGACGTATTTGCGGCTTGATATCTCTTGTCTCATTGGGAGTAGAAAGTCTGTTCATGGCTCTTTGGAAAGGGCTGCATCTCCCCTGTAATCGCCTTCGAGCGGCACGCGGATCGAACCCACGGTTTTCACGCTATGATTTTTTTAAATGTGTTGCGCGTCGGAGAAAATGCGCGCGTCGGACGTCATTGCGGCTTAATATCTCTTGTCTCCTTGGGAGTAGAAAGTCTTTTCATGGCTCTTTGGAAAGGTTTGCATCTCCCCTGTAATCGCCTTTAAGCGGCACGCGGATCGGACCCACCGTTCTTACGCTACGATTTTTTAAATGTGTTGCGCGGCGGAGAATAGACGCGCGCCGGACGTATTTGCGGCTTGATATCTCTTGTCTCATTGGGAGTAGAAAGTCTGTTCATGGCTCTTTGGAAAGGGCTGCATCTCCCCTGTAATCGCCTTCGAGCGGCACGCGGATCGAACCCACGGTTTTCACGCTATGATTTTTTTAAATGTGTTGCGCGTCGGAGAAAATGCGCGCGTCGGACGTCATTGCGGCTTAATATCTCTTGTCTCCTTGGGAGTAGAAAGTCTTTTCATGGCTCTTTGGAAAGGTTTGCATCTCCCCTGTAATCGCCTTTAAGCGGCACGCGGATCGGACCCACCGTTCTTACGCTACGATTTTTTAAATGTGGTGCGCGGCGTAGAAAAGACGCGCGTAGGACGTATTTGCGGCTTAATATCTTTGGGCTCCTTGGGAGTAGGAAGTCTGTTCATGCCTCTTTGGAAAGGGTTGCATCTCCCCTGTAATCGCCTTTAAGCGGCACGCGGATCGGACCCACCGTTCTCACGCTACGATTTTTTAAACGTGGTGCGCGTCGGAGAAAATGCGCGTAATATCTCTTGTCTCCTTGGGAGTAGAAAGTCTGTTCATGGCTCTTTGGAAAGGGCTGTATCTCCCCTGTAATCGCCTTCGAGCGGCACGCGCATCGGAACCATCGTTATCACGCTACGATTTTTTAATGCCGCCAGGGATAGGCCGAAAGCGTGGCAGGTGGCGTTCGTTAGGGACAGTCATGGAGGTGATGCACACCGAGTTGCACGCCATTTGGAGTTGGCCCGGCCTAGATGTGAGCGTTCAAAGTCAGCGCGTTTGTTTAACCTTTCTCCTCCAATTCGTTGCAATTGTACAAGCGATTCTCGTTCATCCGACTGGAGCGTAACGCTTTATATGTTAATATTTCTGGTCTCCTTGGGAGTAGAAAGTCTGTTCATGGCTCTTTTGAAAGGGATGCATCTCCCCTGTAATCGCCTTCGAGCGGCACGCGGATCGAACCCACGTTTTTCACGCTACGATTTTTTTTAAATGTGTTGCGCGGCGGAGAAAAGACGCGCGCCGGACGTATTTGCGGCTTAATATCTCTTGTCTCATTGGGTGTAGAAAGTCTGTTCAATGGCTCTTTGGAAAGGGCTGCATCTCCCCTGTAATCGCCTTCGAGCGGCACGCGGATCGAACCCACGGTTTTCACGCTATGATTTTTTTAAATGTGGTGCGCGGCGGAGGAAATGCGCGCGTCGGACGTCATTTCGGCTTAATATCTCTTGTCTCCTTGGGAGTAGAAAGTCTTTTCATGGCTCTTTGGAAAGGGCTGCATCTCCGCTGTAATCGCCTTCGAGCGGCACGCGGATCGAACCCACGGTTTTCACGCTATGATTTTTTTAAATGTGGTGCGCGGCGGAGAAAATGCGCGCGTCGGACGTCATTTCGGCTTAATATCTCTTGTCTCCTTGGGAGTAGAAAGTCTTTTCATGGCTCTTTGGAAAGGTTTGCATCTCCCTTGTAATCGCCTTTAAGCGGCACGCGGATTGGACCCACCGTTCTTCCGATACGATTTTTTAAATGTGGTGCGCGGCGTAGAAAAGACGCGCGTAGGACGTATTTGCGGCTTAATATCTTTGGGCTCCTTGGGAGTAGGAAGTCTGTTCATGCCTCTTTGGAAAGGGCTGCATCTCCCCTGTAATCGCCTTTAAGCGGCACGCGGATCGAACCCACGGTTTTCACGCTACGATTTTTTTTAAATGTGTTGCGCGGCGGAGAATAGACGCGCGCCGGACGTATTTGCGGCTTGATATCTCTTGTCTCATTGGGAGTAGAAAGTCTGTTCATGGCTCTTTGGAAAGGGCTGCATCTCCCCTGTAATCGCCTTCGAGCGGCACGCGGATCGAACCCACGGTTTTCACGCTATGATTTTTTTAAATGTGTTGCGCGTTGGAGAAAATGCGCGCGTCGGACGTCATTGCGGCTTAATATCTCTTGTCTCCTTGGGAGTAGAAAGTCTGTTCATGGCTCTTTGGAAAGGGCTGCATCTCCCCTGTAATCGCCTTCGAGCGGCACGCGGATCGGACCCACCGTTCTCACGCTACGATTTTTTAAACGTGGTGCGCGTCGGAGAAAATGCGCGTAATATCTCTTGTCTCCTTGGGAGTAGAAAGTCTGTTCATGGCTCTTTGGAAAGGGCTGTATCTCCCCTGTAATCGCCTTCGAGCGGCACGCGCATCGGAACCATCGTTATCACGCTACGATTTTTTAATGCCGCCAGGGATAGGCCGAAAGCGTGGCAGGTGGCGTTCGTTAGGGACAGTCATGGAGGTGATGCACACCGAGTTGCACGCCATTTGGAGTTGGCCCGGCCTAGATGTGAGCGTTCAAAGTCAGCGCGTTTGTTTAAACTTTCTCCTCCAATTCGTTGCAATTGTACAAGCGTTTCTCGTTCATCCGACTGGAGCGTAACGCTTTATAAGTTAATATTTCTGGTCTCCTTGGGAGTAGAAAGTCTGTTCATGGCTCTTTGGAAAGGGCTGCATCTCCCCTGTAATCGCCTTCGAGCGGCACGCGGATCGAACCCACGGTTTTCACGCTATGATTTTTTTAAATGTGGTGCGCGGCGGAGGAAATGCACGCGTCGGACGTCATTTCGGCTTAATATCTCTTGTCTCCTTGGGAGTAGAAAGTATTTTCATGGCTCTTTGGAAAGGGCTGCATCTCCGCTGTAATCGCCTTCGAGCGGCACGCGGATCGAACCCACGGTTTTCACGCTATGATTTTTTTAAATGTGGTGCGCGTCGGAGAAAATGCGCGCGTCGGACGTCATTTCGGCTTAATATCTATTGTCTCCTTGGGAGTAGAAAGTCTTTTCATGGCTCTTTGGAAAGGTTTGCATCTCCCTTGTAATCGCCTTTAAGCGGCACGCGGATCGGACCCACCGTTCTTACGCTACGATTTTTTAAATGTGGTGCGAGGCGTAGAAAAGACGCGCGTAGGACTTATTTGCGGCTTAATATCTTTGGGCTCCTTGGGAGTAGAAAGTCTGTTCATGGCTCTTTGGAAAGGGCTGCATCTCCCCTGTAATGGCCTTCGAGCGGCACGCGGATCGAACCCACGGTTTTCACGCTATGATTTTTTTAAATGTGGTGCGCGGCGGAGGAAATGCGCGCGTCGGACGTCATTTCGGCTTAATATCTCTTGTCTCCTTGGGAGTAGAAAGTCTTTTCATGGCTCTTTGGAAAGGGCTGCATCTCCGCTGTAATCGCCTTCGAGCGGCACGCGGATCGAACCCACGGTTTTCACGCTATGATTTTTTTAAATGTGGTGCGCGGCGGAGAAAATGCGCGCGTCGGACGTCATTTCGGCTTAATATCTATTGTCTCCTTGGGAGTAGAAAGTCTTTTCATGGCTCTTTGGAAAGGTTTGCATCTCCCTTGTAATCGCCTTTAAGCGGCACGCGGATTGGACCCACCGTTCTTCCGATACGATTTTTTAAATGTGGTGCGCGGCGTAGAAAAGACGCGCGTAGGACGTATTTGCGGCTTAATATCTTTGGGCTCCTTGGGAGTAGGAAGTCTGTTCATGCCTCTTTGGAAAGGGCTGCATCTCCCCTGTAATCGCCTTCGAGCGGCACGCGGATCGAACCCACGGTTTTCACGCTATGATTTTTTTAAATGTGGTGCGCGGCGGAGGAAATGCGCGCGTCGGACGTCATTTCGGCTTAATATCTCTTGTCTCCTTGGGAGTAGAAAGTCTTTTCATGGCTCTTTGGAAAGGGCTGCATCTCCCCTGTAATCGCCTTTAAGCGGCACGCGGATCGAACCCACGGTTTTCACGCTACGATTTTTTTTAAATGTGTTGCGCGGCGGAGAATAGACGCGCGCCGGACGTATTTGCGGCTTGATATCTCTTGTCTCATTGGGAGTAGAAAGTCTGTTCATGGCTCTTTGGAAAGGGCTGCATCTACCCTGTAATCGCCTTCGAGCGGCACGCGGATCGAACCCACGGTTTTCACGCTATGATTTTTTTAAATGTGCTGCGCGGCGGAGAAAATGCGCGCGTCGGACGTATTTGCGGCTTAATATCTCTTGTCTCCTTGGGAGTAGAAAGTCTTTTCATGGCTCTTTGGAAAGGTTTGCATCTCCCCTGTAATCGCCTTTAAGCGGCACGCGGATCGGACCCACCGTTCTTACGCTACGATTTTTTAAATGTGGTGCGCGGCGTAGAAAAGACGCGCGTAGGACGTATTTGCGGCTTAATATCTTTGGGCTCCTTGGGAGTAGGAAGTCTGTTCATGCCTCTTTGGAAAGGGCTCCATCTCCCCTGTAATCGCCTTCGAGCGGCACGCGGATCGGACCCACCGTTCTCACGCTACGATTTTTTAAACGTGGTGCGCGTCGGAGAAAATGCGCGTAATATCTCTTGTCTCCTTGGGAGTAGAAAGTCTGTTCATGGCTCTTTGGAAAGGGCTGTATCTCCCCTGTAATCGCCTTCGAGCGGCACGCGCATCGGAACCATCGTTATCACGCTACGATTTTTTAATGCCGCCAGGGATAGGCCGAAAGCGTGGCAGGTGGCGTTCGTTAGGGACAGTCATGGAGGTGATGCACACCGAGTTGCACGCCATTTGGAGTTGGCCCGGCCTAGATGTGAGCGTTCAAAGTCAGCGCGTTTGTTTAAACTTTCTCCTCCAATTCGTTGCAATTGTACAAGCGTTTCTCGTTCATCCGACTGGAGCGTAACGCTTTATAAGTTAATATTTCTGGTCTCCTTGGGAGTAGAAAGTCTGTTCATGGCTCTTTGGAAAGGGCTGCATCTCCGCTGTAATCGCCTTCGAGCGGCACGCGGATCGAACCCACGGTTTTCACGCTATGATTTTTTTAAATGTGGTGCGCGGCGGAGAAAATGCGCGCGTCGGACGTCATTTCGGCTTAATATCTCTTGTCTCCTTGGGAGTAGAAAGTCTTTTCATGGCTCTTTGGAAAGGTTTGCATCTCCCTTGTAATCGCCTTTAAGCGGCACGCGGATTGGACCCACCGTTCTTCCGATACGATTTTTTAAATGTGGTGCGCGGCGTAGAAAAGACGCGCGTAGGACGTATTTGCGGCTTAATATCTTTGGGCTCCTTGGGAGTAGGAAGTCTGTTCATGCCTCTTTGGAAAGGGCTGCATCTCCCCTGTAATCGCCTTTAAGCGGCACGCGGATCGAACCCACGGTTTTCACGCTACGATTTTTTTTAAATGTGTTGCGCGGCGGAGAATAGACGCGCGCCGGACGTATTTGCGGCTTGATATCTCTTGTCTCATTGGGAGTAGAAAGTCTGTTCATGGCTCTTTGGAAAGGGCTGCATCTCCCCTGTAATCGCCTTCGAGCGGCACGCGGATCGAACCCACGGTTTTCACGCTATGATTTTTTTAAATGTGTTGCGCGTTGGAGAAAATGCGCGCGTCGGACGTCATTGCGGCTTAATATCTCTTGTCTCCTTGGGAGTAGAAAGTCTGTTCATGGCTCTTTGGAAAGGGCTGCATCTCCCCTGTAATCGCCTTCGAGCGGCACGCGGATCGGACCCACCGTTCTCACGCTACGATTTTTTAAACGTGGTGCGCGTCGGAGAAAATGCGCGTAATATCTCTTGTCTCCTTGGGAGTAGAAAGTCTGTTCATGGCTCTTTGGAAAGGGCTGTATCTCCCCTGTAATCGCCTTCGAGCGGCACGCGCATCGGAACCATCGTTATCACGCTACGATTTTTTAATGCCGCCAGGGATAGGCCGAAAGCGTGGCAGGTGGCGTTCGTTAGGGACAGTCATGGAGGTGATGCACACCGAGTTGCACGCCATTTGGAGTTGGCCCGGCCTAGATGTGAGCGTTCAAAGTCAGCGCGTTTGTTTAAACTTTCTCCTCCAATTCGTTGCAATTGTACAAGCGTTTCTCGTTCATCCGACTGGAGCGTAACGCTTTATAAGTTAATATTTCTGGTCTCCTTGGGAGTAGAAAGTCTGTTCATGGCTCTTTGGAAAGGGCTGCATCTCCCCTGTAATCGCCTTCGAGCGGCACGCGGATCGAACCCACGGTTTTCACGCTATGATTTTTTTAAATGTGGTGCGCGGCGGAGGAAATGCACGCGTCGGACGTCATTTCGGCTTAATATCTCTTGTCTCCTTGGGAGTAGAAAGTCTTTTCATGGCTCTTTGGAAAGGGCTGCATCTCCGCTGTAATCGCCTTCGAGCGGCACGCGGATCGAACCCACGGTTTTCACGCTATGATTTTTTTAAATGTGGTGCGCGTCGGAGAAAATGCGCGCGTCGGACGTCATTTCGGCTTAATATCTATTGTCTCCTTGGGAGTAGAAAGTCTTTTCATGGCTCTTTGGAAAGGTTTGCATCTCCCTTGTAATCGCCTTTAAGCGGCACGCGGATCGGACCCACCGTTCTTACGCTACGATTTTTTAAATGTGGTGCGAGGCGTAGAAAAGACGCGCGTAGGACTTATTTGCGGCTTAATATCTTTGGGCTCCTTGGGAGTAGAAAGTCTGTTCATGGCTCTTTGGAAAGGGCTGCATCTCCCCTGTAATGGCCTTCGAGCGGCACGCGGATCGAACCCACGGTTTTCACGCTATGATTTTTTTAAATGTGGTGCGCGGCGGAGGAAATGCGCGCGTCGGACGTCATTTCGGCTTAATATCTCTTGTCTCCTTGGGAGTAGAAAGTCTTTTCATGGCTCTTTGGAAAGGGCTGCATCTCCGCTGTAATCGCCTTCGAGCGGCACGCGGATCGAACCCACGGTTTTCACGCTATGATTTTTTTAAATGTGGTGCGCGGCGGAGAAAATGCGCGCGTCGGACGTCATTTCGGCTTAATATCTATTGTCTCCTTGGGAGTAGAAAGTCTTTTCATGGCTCTTTGGAAAGGTTTGCATCTCCCTTGTAATCGCCTTTAAGCGGCACGCGGATTGGACCCACCGTTCTTCCGATACGATTTTTTAAATGTGGTGCGCGGCGTAGAAAAGACGCGCGTAGGACGTATTTGCGGCTTAATATCTTTGGGCTCCTTGGGAGTAGGAAGTCTGTTCATGCCTCTTTGGAAAGGGCTGCATCTCCCCTGTAATCGCCTTCGAGCGGCACGCGGATCGAACCCACGGTTTTCACGCTATGATTTTTTTAAATGTGGTGCGCGGCGGAGGAAATGCGCGCGTCGGACGTCATTTCGGCTTAATATCTCTTGTCTCCTTGGGAGTAGAAAGTCTTTTCATGGCTCTTTGGAAAGGGCTGCATCTCCCCTGTAATCGCCTTTAAGCGGCACGCGGATCGAACCCACGGTTTTCACGCTACGATTTTTTTTAAATGTGTTGCGCGGCGGAGAATAGACGCGCGCCGGACGTATTTGCGGCTTGATATCTCTTGTCTCATTGGGAGTAGAAAGTCTGTTCATGGCTCTTTGGAAAGGGCTGCATCTACCCTGTAATCGCCTTCGAGCGGCACGCGGATCGAACCCACGGTTTTCACGCTATGATTTTTTTAAATGTGCTGCGCGGCGGAGAAAATGCGCGCGTCGGACGTATTTGCGGCTTAATATCTCTTGTCTCCTTGGGAGTAGAAAGTCTTTTCATGGCTCTTTGGAAAGGTTTGCATCTCCCCTGTAATCGCCTTTAAGCGGCACGCGGATCGGACCCACCGTTCTTACGCTACGATTTTTTAAATGTGGTGCGCGGCGTAGAAAAGACGCGCGTAGGACGTATTTGCGGCTTAATATCTTTGGGCTCCTTGGGAGTAGGAAGTCTGTTCATGCCTCTTTGGAAAGGGCTCCATCTCCCCTGTAATCGCCTTCGAGCGGCACGCGGATCGGACCCACCGTTCTCACGCTACGATTTTTTAAACGTGGTGCGCGTCGGAGAAAATGCGCGTAATATCTCTTGTCTCCTTGGGAGTAGAAAGTCTGTTCATGGCTCTTTGGAAAGGGCTGTATCTCCCCTGTAATCGCCTTCGAGCGGCACGCGCATCGGAACCATCGTTATCACGCTACGATTTTTTAATGCCGCCAGGGATAGGCCGAAAGCGTGGCAGGTGGCGTTCGTTAGGGACAGTCATGGAGGTGATGCACACCGAGTTGCACGCCATTTGGAGTTGGCCCGGCCTAGATGTGAGCGTTCAAAGTCAGCGCGTTTGTTTAAACTTTCTCCTCCAATTCGTTGCAATTGTACAAGCGTTTCTCGTTCATCCGACTGGAGCGTAACGCTTTATAAGTTAATATTTCTGGTCTCCTTGGGAGTAGAAAGTCTGTTCATGGCTCTTTGGAAAGGGCTGCATCTCCCCTGTAATCGCCTTCGAGCGGCACGCGGATCGAACCCACGGTTTTCACGCTATGATTTTTTTAAATGTGGTGCGCGGCGGAGGAAATGCGGCTTAATATCTCTTGTCTCATTGGGAGTAGAAAGTCTGTTCATGGCTCTTTGGAAAGGGCTGCATCTCCCCTGTAATCGCCTTCGAGCGGCACGCGGATCGAACCCACGGTTTTCACGCTATGATTTTTTTAAATGTGCTGCGCGGCGGAGAAAATGCGCGCGTCGGACGTATTTGCGGCTTAATATCTCTTGTCTCCTTGGGAGTAGAAAGTCTTTTCATGGCTCTTTGGAAAGGTTTGCATCTCCCCTGTAATCGCCTTTAAGCGGCACGTGGATCGGACCCACCGTTCTTACGCTACGATTTTTTAAATGTGGTGCGCGGCGTAGAAAAGACGCGCGTAGGACGTATTTGCGGCTTAATATCTTTGGGCTCCTTGGGAGTAGGAAGTCTGTTCATGCCTCTTTGGAAAGGGCTCCATCTCCCCTGTAATCGCCTTCGAGCGGCACGCGGATCGGACCCACCGTTCTCACGCTACGATTTTTTAAACGTGGTGCGCGTCGGAGAAAATGCGCGTAATATCTCTTGTCTCCTTGGGAGTAGAAAGTCTGTTCATGGCTCTTTGGAAAGGGCTGTATCTCCCCTGTAATCGCCTTCGAGCGGCACGCGCATCGGAACCATCGTTATCACGCTACGATTTTTTAATGCCGCCAGGGATAGGCCGAAAGCGTGGCAGGTGGCGTTCGTTAGGGACAGTCATGGAGGTGATGCACACCGAGTTGCACGCCATTTGGAGTTGGCCCGGCCTAGATGTGAGCGTTCAAAGTCAGCGCGTTTGTTTAAACTTTCTCCTCCAATTCGTTGCAATTGTACAAGCGTTTCTCGTTCATCCGACTGGAGCGTAACGCTTTATAAGTTAATATTTCTGGTCTCCTTGGGAGTAGAAAGTCTGTTCATGGCTCTTTTGAAAGGGATGCATCTCCCCTGTAATCGCCTTCGAGCGGCATGCGGATCGAACCCACGTTTTTCACGCTACGATTTTTTTTAAATGTGTTGCGCGGCGGAGAAAAGACGCGCGCCGGACGTATTTGCGGCTTAATATCTCTTGTCTCATTGGGTGTAGAAAGTCTGTTCATGGCTCTTTGGAAAGGGCTGCATCTCCCCTGTAATCGCCTTCGAGCGTCACGCGGATCGAACCCACGGTTTTCACGCTATGATTTTTTTAAATGTGGTGCGCGGCGGAGGAAATGCGCGCGTCGGACGTCTTTTCGGCTTAATATCTCTTGTCTCCTTGGGAGTAGAAAGTCTTTTCATGGCTCTTTGGAAAGGGCTGCATCTCCGCTGTAATCGCCTTCGAGCGGCACGCGGATCGAACCCACGGTTTTCACGCTATGATTTTTTTAAATGTGGTGCGCGTCGGAGAAAATGCGCGCGTCGGACGTCATTTCGGCTTAATATCTATTGTCTCCTTGGGAGTAGAAAGTCTTTTCATGGCTCTTTGGAAAGGTTTGCATCTCCCTTGTAATCGCCTTTAAGCGGCACGCGGATTGGACCCACCGTTCTTCCGATACGATTTTTTAAATGTGGTGCGCGGCGTAGAAAAGACGCGCGTAGGACGTATTTGCGGCTTAATATCTTTGGGCTCCTTGGGAGTAGGAAGTCTGTTCATGCCTCTTTGGAAAGGGCTGCATCTCCCCTGTAATCGCCTTCGAGCGGCACGTGGATCGAACCCACGGTTTTCACACTATGATTTTTTTAAATGTGCTGCGCGGCGGAGAAAATGCGCGCGTCGGACGTCATTGCGGCTTAATATCTCTTGTCTCCTTGGGAGTAGAAAGTCTTTTCATGGTTCTTTGGAAAGGGCTGCATCTCCCCTGTAATCGCCTTTAAGCGGCACGCGGATCGGACCCACCGTTCTTACGCTACGATTTTTTAAATGTGGTGCGAGGCGTAGAAAAGACGCGCGTAGGACTTATTTGCGGCTTAATATCTTTGGGCTCCTTGGGAGTAGAAAGTCTGTTCATGGCTCTTTGGAAAGGGCTGCATCTCCCCTGTAATCACCTTCGAGCGGCACACGGATCGAACCCACGTTTTTCACGCTACGATTTTTTTTAAATGTGTTGCGCGGCGGAGAAAAGACGCGCGCCGGACGTATTTGCGGCTTAATATCTCTTGTCTCATTGGGTGTAGAAAGTCTGTTCATGGCTCTTTGGAAAGGGCTGCATCTCTCCTGTAATCGCCTTCGAGCGGCACGCGGATCGAACCCACGGTTTTCACGCTATGATTTTTTTAAATGTGGTGCGCGGCGGAGGAAATGCGCGCGTCGGACGTCATTTCGGCTTAATATCTCTTGTCTCCTTGGGAGTAGAAAGTCTTTTCATGGCTCTTTGGAAAGGGCTGCATCTCCGCTGTAATCGCCTTCGAGCGGCACGCGGATCGAACCCACGGTTTTCACGCTATGATTTTTTTAAATGTGGTGCGCGGCGGAGAAAATGCGCGCGTCGGACGTCATTTCGGCTTAATATCTATTGTCTCCTTGGGAGTAGAAAGTCTTTTTATGGCTCTTTGGAAAGGTTTGCATCTCCCTTGTAATCTCCTTTAAGCGGCACGCGGATTGGACCCACCGTTCTTCCGATACGATTTTTTAAATGTGGTGCGCGGCGTAGAAAAGACGCGCGTAGGACGTATTTGCGGCTTAATATCTTTGGGCTCCTTGGGAGTAGGAAGTCTGTTCATGCCTCTTTGGAAAGGGCTGCATCTCCCCTGTAATCGCCTTCGAGCGGCACGCGGATCGAACCCACGGTTTTCACGCTATGATTTTTTTAAATGTGGTGCGCGGCGGAGGAAATGCGCGCGTCGGACGTCATTGCGGCTTAATATCTCTTGTCTCCTTGGGAGTAGAAAGTCTTTTCATGGCTCTTTGGAAAGGGCTGCATCTCCCCTGTAATCGCCTTTAAGCGGCACGCGGATCGAACCCACGGTTTTCACGCTACGATTTTTTTTAAATGTGTTGCGCGGCGGAGAATAGACGCGCGCCGGACGTATTTGCGGCTTGATATCTCTTGTCTCATTGGGAGTGGAAAGTCTGTTCATGGCTCTTTGGAAAGGGCTGCATCTCCCCTGTAATCGCCTTCGAGCGGCACGCGGATCGAACCCACGGTTTTCACGCTATGATTTTTTTAAATGTGCTGCGCGGCGGAGAAAATGCGCGCGTCGGACGTCATTGCGGCTTAATATCTCTTGTCTCCTTGGGAGTAGGAAGTCTGTTCATGCCTCTTTGGAAAGGGTTGCATCTCCCCTGTAATCGCCTTTAAGCGGCACGCGGATCGGACCCACCGTTCTCACGCTACGATTTTTTAAACGTGGTGCGCGTCGGAGAAAATGCGCGTAATATCTCTTGTCTCCTTGGGAGTAGAAAGTCTGTTCATGGCTCTTTGGAAAGGGCTGTATCTCCCCTGTAATCGCCTTCGAGCGGCACGCGCATCGGAACCATCGTTATCACGCTACGATTTTTTAATGCCGCCAGGGATAGGCCGAAAGCGTGGCAGGTGGCGTTCGTTAGGGACAGTCATGGAGGTGATGCACACCGAGTTGCACGCCATTTGGAGTTGGCCCGGCCTAGATGTGAGCATTCAAAGTCAGCGCGTTTGTTTAAACTTTCTCCTCCAATTCGTTGCAATTGTACAAGCGTTTCTCGTTCATCCGACTGGAGCGTAACGATTTATAAGTTAATATTTCTGGTCTCCTTGGGAGTAGAAAGTCTGTTCATGGCTCTTTGGAAAGGGCTGCATCTCCCCTGTAATCGCCTTCGAGCGGCACGCGGATCGAACCCACGGTTTTCACGCTATGATTTTTTTAAATGTGGTGCGCGGCGGAGGAAATGCGCGCGTCGGACGTCATTTCGGCTTAATATCTCTTGTCTCCTTGGGAGTAAAAAGTCTTTTCATGGCTCTTTGGAAAGGGCTGCATCTCCGCTGTAATCGCCTTCGAGCGGCACGCGGATCGAACCCACGGTTTTCACGCTATGATTTTTTTAAATGTGGTGCGCGTCGGAGAAAATGCGCGCGTCGGACGTCATTTCGGCTTAATATCTATTGTCTCCTTGGGAGTAGAAAGTCTTTTCATGGCTCTTTGGAAAGGTTTGCATCTCCCTTGTAATCGCCTTTAAGCGGCACGCGGATTGGACCCACCGTTCTTCCGATACGATTTTTTAAATGTGGTGCGCGGCGTAGAAAAGACGCGCGTAGGACGTATTTGCGGCTTAATATCTTTGGGCTCCTTGGGAGTAGGAAGTCTGTTCATGCCTCTTTGGAAAGGGCTGCATCTCCCCTGTAATCGCCTTCGAGCGGCACGTGGATCGAACCCACGGTTTTCACGCTATGATTTTTTTAAATGTGCTGCGCGGCGGAGAAAATGCGCGCGTCGGACGTCATTGCGGCTTAATATCTCTTGTCTCCTTGGGAGTAGAAAGTCTTTTCATGGTTCTTTGGAAAGGGCTGCATCTCCCCTGTAATCGCCTTTAAGCGGCACGCGCACCGGACCCACCGTTCTTACGCTACGATTTTTTAAATGTGGTGCGAGGCGTAGAAAAGACGCGCGTAGGACTTATTTGCGGCTTAATATCTTTGGGCTCCTTGGGAGTAGAAAGTCTGTTCATGGCTCTTTGGAAAGGGCTGCATCTCCCCTGTAATCGCCTTCGAGCGGCACGCGGATCGAACCCACGGTTTTCACGCTATGATTTTTTTAAATGTGGTGCGCGGCGGAGGAAATGCGTGCGTCGGACGTCATTTCGGCTTAATATCTCTTGTCTCCTTGGGAGTAGAAAGTCTTTTCATGGCTCTTTGGAAAGGGCTGCATCTCCGCTGTAATCGCCTTCGAGCGGCACGCGGATCGAACCCACGGTTTTCACGCTATGATTTTTTTAAATGTGGTGCGCGGCGGAGGAAATGCGCGCGTCGGACGTCATTTCGGCTTAATATCTCTTGTCTCCTTGGGAGTAGAAAGTCTTTTCATGGCTCTTTGGAAAGGGCTGCATCTCCTTTGTAATCGCCTTTAAGCGGCACGCGGATTGGACCCACCGTTCTTCCGATACGATTTTTTAAATGTGGTGCGCGGCGTAGAAAAGACGCGCGTAGGACGTATTTGCGGCTTAATATCTTTGGGCTCCTTGGGAGTAGGAAGTCTGTTCATGCCTCTTTGGAAAGGGCTGCATCTCCCCTGTAATCGCCTTCGAGCGGCACGCGGATCGAACCCACGGTTTTCACGCTATGATTTTTTTAAATGTGGTGCGCGGCGGAGGAAATGCGCGCGTCGGACGTCATTTCGGCTTAATATCTCTTGTCTCCTTGGGAGTAGAAAGTCTTTTCATGGCTCTTTGGAAAGGGCTGCATCTCCCCTGTAATCGCCTTTAAGCGGCACGCGGATCGAACCCACGGTTTTCACGCTACGATTTTTTTTAAATGTGTTGCGCGGCGGAGAATAGACGCGCGCCGGACGTATTTGCGGCTTGATATCTCTTGTCTCATTGGGAGTAGAAAGTCTGTTCATGGCTCTTTGGAAAGGGCTGCATCTCCCCTGTAATCGCCTTCGAGCGGCACGCGGATCGAACCCACGGTTTTCACGCTATGATTTTTTTAAATGTGCTGCGCGGCGGAGAAAATGCGCGCGTCGGACGTCATTGCGGCTTAATATCTCTTGTCTCCTTGGGAGTAGGAAGTCTGTTCATGCCTCTTTGGAAAGGGTTGCATCTCCCCTGTAATCGCCTTCGAGCGGCACGCGCATCGGAACCATCGTTATCACGCTACGATTTTTTAATGCCGCCAGGGATAGGCCGAAAGCGTGGCAGGTGGCGTTCGTTAGGGACAGTCATGGAGGTGATGCACACCGAGTTGCACGCCATTTGGAGTTGGCCCGGCCTAGAGGTGAGCGTTCAAAGTCAGCGCGTTTGTTTAAACTTTCTCCTCCAATTCGTTGCAATTGTACAAGCGTTTCTCGTTCATCCGACTGGAGCGTAACGCTTTATATGTTAATATTTCTGGTCTCCTTGGGAGTAGAAAGTCTGTTCATGGCTCTTTTGAAAGGGATGCATCTCCCCTGTAATCGCCTTCGAGCGGCACGCGGATCGAACCCACGTTTTTCACGCTACGATTTTTTTTAAATGTGTTGCACGGCGGAGAAAAGACGCGCGCCGGACGTATTTGCGGCTTAATATCTCTTGTCTCATTGGGTGTAGAAAGTCTGTTCATGGCTCTTTGGAAAGGGCTGCATCTCCCCTGTATCACGCTACGATTTTTTAATGCCGCCAGGGACGGGCCGAAAGCGTGGCAGGTGGCGTTCGTTAGGGACCGTCATGGAGGTGATGCGCACGGAGTTGCAGGCCATTTGGACCTGGCCCGGCCTAGATGTGAGCGTTCAAAGTCAGCGCGTTTTTTAAACTTTCTCCTCCAATTCGTTGCAATTGTACAAGCGTTTCTCGCTCATCCGACTGGAGCGTAACGCTTTATCTGTTAATATCTCTGGTCTCCTTGGGAGTAGAAAGTCTATTCATGGCTCTTTGGAAAGGGCTGCATCTCCCCTGTAATCGCCTTTAAGCGGCACGCGGATCGGACCCACCGTTCTTACGATACGATTTTTTAAATGTGCTGCGCGGCGTAGAAAAGACGCGCGTAAGACGTATTTGCGGCTTAATATCTTTGGGCTCCTTGGGAGTAGGAAGTCTGTTCATGGCTCTTTAGAAAGGGTTGCATCTCCCCTGTAATCGCCTTTAAGCGGCACGCGGATCGGACCCACCATTCTCACGCTACAATTTTTTAAATGTGGTGCGCGGCGCAATAAATGCGCGCGTCGGACATCATTGCGGCTTATTATCTTTGGGCTCCTTGGGAGTAGAAGTCTGTTCATGGCTCTTTGGAAAGAGCTGCATCTCCACTGTTTTCGCCTTCGAGCGGCACGCGGATCGGAACCATCGTTATCACGCTACGATTTTTTAATGCCGCCAGGGACGGGCCGAAAGCGTGGCAGGTGGCGTTCGTTAGGGACCGTCATGGAGGTGATGCGCACCGAGTTGCAGGCCATTTGGACCTGGCCCGGCCTAGATGTGAGCGTTCAAAGTCAGCGCGTTTGTTTAAACTTTCTCCTCCAATTCGTTGCAATTGTACAAGCGTTTCTCGCTCATCCGACTGGAGCGTAACGCTTTATCTGTTAATATCTCTGGTCTCCTTGGGAGTAGAAAGTCTATTCATGGCTCTTTGGAAAGGGCTGCATCTCCCCTGTAATCGCCTTTAAGCGGCACGCGGATCGAACCCACGGTTTTCACGCTATGATTTTTTGAAATGTGCTGCGCGGCGGAGAAAATGCGCGCGTCGGACGTCATTGCGGCTTAATATCTCTTGTCTCCTTGGGAGTAGAAAGTCTGTTCATGGCTCTTTGGAAAGGGCTGCATCTCCCCTGTAATCGCCTTCGAGCGGCACGCGGATCGAACCCACGGTTTTCACGCTAGGATTTTTTTTAAATGTGTTGCGCGGCGGAGAATAGACGCGCGCCGGACGTATTTGCGGCTTGATATCTCTTGTCTCATTGGGAGTGGAAAGTCTGTTCATGGCTCTTTGGAAAGGGCTGCATCTCCCCTGTAATCGCCTTCGAGCGGCACGCGGATCGAACCCACCGTTCTTACGCTACGATTTTTTAAATGTGGTGCGCGGCGTAGAAAAGACGCGCGTAGGACGTATTTGCGGCTTAATATCTTTGGGCTCCTTGGGAGTAGAAAGTCTGTTCATGGCTCTTTGGAAAGGGCTGCGTCTCCCCTGTAATCGCCTTTAAGCGGCACGCGGATCGGACCCACCGTTCTCACGATACGATTTTTTAAATGTGGTGCGCGGCGGAGAAAATGCGCGCGTCGGACGTCATTGCGGCCTAATATCTCTTGTCTCCTTGGGAGTAGAAAGTCTTTTCATGGTTCTTTGGAAAGGGTTGCATCTCCCCTGTAATCGCCTTCGCGCGGCACGCGGATCGGAACCATCGTTATCACGCTACGATTTTTTAATGCCGACAGGGACGGGCCGAAAGCTTGGCAGGTGGCGTTCGTTAGGAAAAGTCATGGACGTGATGCGGACCGAGTTGCAGGACATTTGGACCTGGCCCGGCCTAGATGTGAGCCTTCAAAGTCAGCGCGTTTGTTTAAACTTTCTCCTCCAATTCGTTGCAATTGTACAAGCGTTTCTCGCTCATCCGACTGGAGCGTAACGCTTTATCTGTTAATATCTCTGGTCTCCTTGGGAGTAGAAAGTCTGTTCATGGCTCTTTGGAAAGGGATGCATCTCCCCTGTAATCGCCTTTAAGCGGCACGCGGATCGAACCCACGGTTTTCACGCTACGATTTTTTTTAAATGTGTTGCGCGGCGGAGAATAGACGCGCGCCGGACGTATTTGCGGCTTGATATCTCTTGTCTCATTGGGAGTAGAAAGTCTGTTCATGGCTCTTTGGAAAGGGCTGCATCTCCCCTGTAATCGCCTTCGAGCGGCACGCGGATCGAACCCACGGTTTTCACGCTATGATTTTTTTAAATGTGTTGCGCGTTGGAGAAAATGCGCGCGTCGGACGTCATTGCGGCTTAATATCTCTTGTCTCCTTGGGAGTAGAAAGTCTTTTCATGGCTCTTTGGAAAGGTTTGCATCTCCCCTGTAATCGCCTTTAAGCGGCACGCGGATCGGACCCACCGTTCTTACGCTACGATTTTTTAAATGTGGTGCGCGGCGTAGAAAAGACGCGCGTAGGACGTATTTGCGGCTTAATATCTTTGGGCTCCTTGGGAGTAGGAAGTCTGTTCATGCCTCTTTGGAAAGGGCTCCATCTCCCCTGTAATCGCCTTCGAGCGGCACGCGGATCGAACCCACGGTTTTCACGCTATGATTTTTTTAAATGTGCTGCGCGGCGGAGAAAATGCGCGCGTCGGACGTCATTGCGGCTTAATATCTCTTGTCTCCTTGGGAGTAGGAAGTCTGTTCATGCCTCTTTGGAAAGGGTTGCATCTCCCCTGTAATCGCCTTTAAGCGGCACGCGGATCGGACCCACCGTTCTCACGCTACGATTTTTTAAACGTGGTGCGCGTCGGAGAAAATGCGCGTAATATCTCTTGTCTCCTTGGGAGTAGAAAGTCTGTTCATGGCTCTTTGGAAAGGGCTGTATCTCCCCTGTAATCGCCTTCGAGCGGCACGCGCATCGGAACCATCGTTATCACGCTACGATTTTTTAATGCCGCCAGGGATAGGCCGAAAGCGTGGCAGGTGGCGTTCGTTAGGGACAGTCATGGAGGTGATGCACACCGAGTTGCACGCCATTTGGAGTTGGCCCGGCCTAGATGTGAGCGTTCAAAGTCAGCGCGTTTGTTTAAACTTTCTCCTCCAATTCGTTGCAATTGTACAAGCGTTTCTCGTTCATCCGACTGGAGCGTAACGCTTTATAAGTTAATATTTCTGGTCTCCTTGGGAGTAGAAAGTCTGTTCATGGCTCTTTGGAAAGGGCTGCATCTCCGCTGTAATCGCCTTCGAGCGGCACGCGGATCGAACCCACGGTTTTCACGCTATGATTTTTTTAAATGTGGTGCGCGTCGGAGAAAATGCGCGCGTCGGACGTCATTTCGGCTTAATATCTATTGTCTCCTTGGGAGTAGAAAGTCTTTTCATGGCTCTTTGGAAAGGTTTGCATCTCCCTTGTAATCGCCTTTAAGCGGCACGCGGATTGGACCCACCGTTCTTCCGATACGATTTTTTAAATGTGGTGCGCGGCGTAGAAAAGACGCGCGTAGGACGTATTTGCGGCTTAATATCTTTGGGCTCCTTGGGAGTAGGAAGTCTGTTCATGCCTCTTTGGAAAGGGCTGCATCTCCCCTGTAATCGCCTTCGAGCGGCACGTGGATCGAACCCACGGTTTTCACGCTATGATTTTTTTAAATGTGCTGCGCGGCGGAGAAAATGCGCGCGTCGGACGTCATTGCGGCTTAATATCTCTTGTCTCCTTGGGAGTAGAAAGTCTTTTCATGGTTCTTTGTAAAGGGCTGCATCTCCCCTGTAATCGCCTTTAAGCGGCACGCGGATCGGACCCACCGTTCTTACGCTACGATTTTTTAAATGTGGTGCGAGGCGTAGAAAAGACGCGCGCCGGACGTATTTGCGGCTTAATATCTCTTGTCTCATTGGGTGTAGAAAGTCTGTTCATGGCTCTTTGGAAAGGGCTGCATCTCCCCTGTAATCGCCTTCGAGCGGCACGCGGATCGAACCCACGGTTTTCACGCTATGATTTTTTTAAATGTGGTGCGCGGCGGAGGAAATGCGCGCGTCGGACGTCATTTCGGCTTAATATCTCTTGTCTCCTTGGGAGTAGAAAGTCTTTTCATGGCTCTTTGGAAAGGGCTGCATCTCCGCTGTAATCGCCTTCGAGCGGCACGCGGATCGAACCCACGGTTTTCACGCTATGATTTTTTTAAATGTGGTGCGCGGCGGAGAAAATGCGCGCGTCGGACGTCATTTCGGCTTAATATCTATTGTCTCCTTGGGAGTAGAAAGTCTTTTTATGGCTCTTTGGAAAGGTTTGCATCTCCCTTGTAATCGCCTTTAAGCGGCACGCGGATTGGACCCACCGTTCTTCCGATACGATTTTTTAAATGTGGTGCGCGGCGTAGAAAAGACGCGCGTAGGACGTATTTGCGGCTTAATATCTTTGGGCTCCTTGGGAGTAGGAAGTCTGTTCATGCCTCTTTGGAAAGGGCTGCATCTCCCCTGTAATCGCCTTCGAGCGGCACGCGGATCGAACCCACGGTTTTCACGCTATGATTTTTTTAAATGTGGTGCGCGGCGGAGGAAATGCGCGCGTCGGACGTCATTTGGGCTTAATATCTCTTGTCTCCTTGGGAGTAGAAAGTCTTTTCATGGCTCTTTGGAAAGGGCTGCATCTCCCCTGTAATCGCCTTTAAGCGGCACGCGGATCGAACCCACGGTTTTCACGCTACGATTTTTTTTAAATGTGTTGCGCGGCGGAGAATAGACGCGCGCCGGACGTATTTGCGGCTTGATATCTCTTGTCTCATTGGGAGTAGAAAGTCTGTTCATGGCTCTTTGGAAAGGGCTGCATCTCCCCTGTAATCGCCTTCGAGCGGCACGCGGATCGAACCCACGGTTTTCACGCTATGATTTTTTTAAATGTGCTGCGCGGCGGAGAAAATGCGCGCGTCGGACGTCATTGCGGCTTAATATCTCTTGTCTCCTTGGGAGTAGGAAGTCTGTTCATGCCTCTTTGGAAAGGGTTGCATCTCCCCTGTAATCGCCTTTAAGCGGCACGCGGATCGGACCCACCGTTCTCACGCTACGATTTTTTAAACGTGGTGCGCGTCGGAGAAAATGCGCGTAATATCTCTTGTCTCCTTGGGAGTAGAAAGTCTGTTCATGGCTCTTTGGAAAGGGCTGTATCTCCCCTGTAATCGCCTTCGAGCGGCACGCGCATCGGAACCATCGTTATCACGCTACGATTTTTTAATGCCGCCAGGGATAGGCCGAAAGCGTGGCAGGTGGCGTTCGTTAGGGACAGTCATGGAGGTGATGCACACCGAGTTGCACGCCATTTGGAGTTGGCACGGCCTAGATGTGAGCGTTCAAAGTCAGCGCGTTTGTTTAAACTTTCTCCTCCAATTCGTTGCAATTGTACAAGCGTTTCTTGTTCATCCGACTGGAGCGTAACGCTTTATATGTTAATATTTCTGGTCTCCTTGGGAGTAGAAAGTCTGTTCATGGCTCTTTTGAA
Organism: Electrophorus electricus; assembly: GCF_041902795.1. Classification (NCBI taxonomy): domain Eukaryota; kingdom Metazoa; phylum Chordata; class Actinopteri; order Gymnotiformes; family Gymnotidae; genus Electrophorus; species Electrophorus electricus. The sequence goes on from NW_027658410.1 coordinate 110,743, forward strand.
AGGGATGCATCTCCCCTGTAATCGCCTTCGAGCGGCACGCGGATCGAACCCACGTTTTTCACGCTACGATTTTTTTTAAATGTGTTGCGCGGCGGAGAAAAGACGCGCGCCGGACGTATTTGCGGCTTAATATCTCTTGTCTCATTGGGTGTAGAAAGTCTGTTCATGGCTCTTTGGAAAGGGCTGCATCTCCCCTGTAATCGCCTTCGAGCGGCACGCGGATCGAACCCACGGTTTTCACGCTATGATTTTTTTAAATGTGGTGCGCGGCGGAGGAAATGCGCGCGTCGGACGTCATTTCGGCTTAATATCTCTTGTCTCCTTGGGAGTAGAAAGTCTTTTCATGGCTCTTTGGAAAGGGCTGCATCTCCCTTGTAATCGCCTTTAAGCGGCACGCGGATTGGACCCACCGTTCTTCCGATACGATTTTTTAAATGTGGTGCGCGGCGTAGAAAAGACGCGCGTAGGACGTATTTGCGGCTTAATATCTTTGGGCTCCTTGGGAGTAGGAAGTCTGTTCATGCCTCTTTGGAAAGGGCTGCATCTCCCCTGTAATCGCCTTCGAGCGGCACGCGGATCGAACCCACGGTTTTCACGCTATGATTTTTTTAAATGTGGTGCGCGGCGGAGGAAATGCGCGCGTCGGACGTCATTTCGGCTTAATATCTCTTGTCTCCTTGGGAGTAGAAAGTCTTTTCATGGCTCTTTGGAAAGGGCTGCATCTCCCCTGTAATCGCCTTTAAGCGGCACGCGGATCGAACCCACGGTTTTCACGCTACGATTTTTTTTAAATGTGTTGCGCGGCGGGGAATAGACGCGCGCCGGACGTATTTGCGGCTTGATATCTCTTGTCTCATTGGGAGTAGAAAGTCTGTTCATGGCTCTTTGGAAAGGGCTGCATCTCCCCTGTAATCGCCTTCGAGCGGCACACGGATCGAACCCACGGTTTCACGCTATGATTTTTTTAAATGTGCTGCGCGGCGGAGAAAATGCGCGCGTCGGACGTCATTGCGGCTTAATATCTCTTGTCTCCTTGGGAGTAGGAAGTCTGTTCATGCCTCTTTGGAAAGGGTTGCATCTCCCCTGTAATCGCCTTCGAGCGGCACGCGCATCGGAACCATCGTTATCACGCTACGATTTTTTAATGCCGCCAGGGATAGGCCGAAAGCGTGGCAGGTGGCGTTCGTTAGGGACAGTCATGGAGGTGATGCACACCGAGTTGCACGCCATTTGGAGTTGGCCCGGCCTAGAGGTGAGCGTTCAAAGTCAGCGCGTTTGTTTAAACTTTCTCCTCCAATTCGTTGCAATTGTACAAGCGTTTCTCGTTCATCCGACTGGAGCGTAACGCTTTATATGTTAATATTTCTGGTCTCCTTGGGAGTAGAAAGTCTGTTCATGGCTCTTTTGAAAGGGATGCATCTCCCCTGTAATCGCCTTCGAGCGGCACGCGGATCGAACCCACGTTTTTCACGCTACGATTTTTTTTAAATGTGTTGCACGGCGAAGAAAAGACGCGCGCCGGACGTATTTACGGCTTAATATCTCTTGTCTCATTGGGTGTAGAAAGTCTGTTCATGGCTCTTTGGAAAGGGCTGCATCTCCCCTGTATCACGCTACGATTTTTTAATGCCGCCAGGGACGGGCCGAAAGCGTGGCAGGTGGCGTTCGTTAGGGACCATCATGGAGGTGATGCGCACCGAGTTGCAGGCCATTTGGACCTGGCCCGGCCTAGATGTGAGCGTTCAAAGTCAGCGCGTTTGTTTAAACTTTCTCCTCCAATTCGTTGCAATTGTACAAGCGTTTCTCGCTCATCCGACTGGAGCGTAACGCTTTATCTGTTAATATCTCTGGTCTCCTTGGGAGTAGAAAGTCTATTCATGGCTCTTTGGAAAGGGCTGCATCTCCCCTGTAATCGCCTTTAAGCGGCACGCGGATCGGACCCACCGTTCTTACGATACGATTTTTTAAATGTGGTGCGCGGCGTAGAAAAGACGCGCGTAAGACGTATTTGCGGCTTAATATCTTTGGGCTCCTTGGGAGTAGGAAGTCTGTTCATGGCTCTTTAGAAAGGGTTGCATCTCCCCTGTAATCGCCTTTAAGCGGCACGCGGCTCGGACCCACCATTCTCACGCTACAATTTTTTAAATGTGGTGCGCGGCGCAATAAATGCGCGCGTCGGACATCATTGCGGCTTATTATCTTTGGGCTCCTTGGGAGTAGAAGTCTGTTCATGGCTCTTTGGAAAGGGCTGCATCTCCACTGTTTTCGCCTTCGAGCGGCACGCGGATCGGAACCATCGTTATCACGCTACGATTTTTTAATGCCGCCAGGGACGGGCCGAAAGCGTGGCAGGTGGCGTTCGTTAGGGACCGTCATGGAGGTGATGCGCACCGAGTTGCAGGCCATTTGGACCTGGCCCGGCCTAGATGTGAGCGTTCAAAGTCAGCGCGTTTGTTTAAACTTTCTCCTCCAATTCGTTGCAATTGTACAAGCGTTTCTCGCTCATCCGACTGGAGCGTAAAGCTTTATCTGTTAATATCTCTGGTCTCCTTGGGAGTAGAAAGTCTATTCATGGCTCTTTGGAAAGGGCTGCATCTCCCCTGTAATCGCCTTTAAGCGGCACGCGGATCGAACCCACGGTTTTCACGCTATGATTTTTTTAAATGTGCTGCGCGGCGGAGAAAATGCGCGCGTCGGACGTCATTGCGGCTTAATATCTCTTGTCTCCTTGGGAGTAGAAAGTCTGTTCATGGCTCTTTGGAAAGGGCTGCATCTCACCTGTAATCGCCTTCGAGCGGCACGCGGATCGAACCCACGGTTTTCACGCTAGGATTTTTTTTAAATGTGTTGCGCGGCGGAGAATAGACGCGCGCCGGACGTATTTGCGGCTTGATATCTCTTGTCTCATTGGGAGTGGAAAGTCTGTTCATGGCTCTTTGGAAAGGGCTGCATCTCCCCTGTAATCGCCTTCGAGCGGCACGCGGATCGAACCCACCGTTCTTACGCTACGATTTTTTAAATGTGGTGCGCGGCGTAGAAAAGACTCGCGTAGGACGTATTTGCGGCTTAATATCTTTGGGCTCCTTGGGAGTAGAAAGTCTGTTCATGGCTCTTTGGAAAGGGCTGCGTCTCCCCTGTAATCGGCTTTAAGCGGCACGCAGATCGGACCCACCGTTCTCACGATACGATTTTTTAAATGTGGTGCGCGGCGGAGAAAATGCGCGCGTCGGACGTCATTGCGGCCTAATATCTCTTGTCTCCTTGGGAGTAGAAAGTCTTTTCATGGTTCTTTGGAAAGGGTTGCATCTCCCCTGTAATCGCCTTCGCGCCGCACGCGGATCGGAACCATCGTTATCACGCTACGATTTTTTAATGCCGACAGGGACGGGCCGAAAGCTTGGCAGGTGGCGTTCGTTAGGAAAAGTCATGGACGTGATGCGGACCGAGTTGCAGGACATTTGGACCTGGCGCGGCCTAGATGTGAGCCTTCAAAGTCAGCGCGTTTGTTTAAACTTTCTCCTCCAATTCGTTGCAATTGTACAAGCGTTTCTCCCTCATCCGACTGGAGCGTAACGCTTTATCTGTTAATATCTCTGGTCTCCTTGGGAGTAGAAAGTCTGTTCATGGCTCTTTGGAAAGGGATGCATCTCCCCTGTAATCGCCTTTAAGCGGCACGCGGATCGAACCCACGGTTTTCACGCTACGATTTTTTTTAAATATGTTGTGCGGCGGAGAATAGACGCGCGCCGGACGTATTTGCGGCTTGATATCTCTTGTCTCATTGGGAGTAGAAAGTCTGTTCATGGCTCTTTGGAAAGGGCTGCATCTCCCCTGTAATCGCCTTTAAGCGGCACGCGGATCGGACCCACCGTTCTTACGCTACGATTTTTTAAATGTGGTGCGCGGCGTAGAAAAGACGCGCGTAGGACGTATTTGCGGCTTAATATCTTTGGGCTCCTTGGGAGTAGGAAGTCTGTTCATGCCTCTTTGGAAAGGGCTCCATCTCCCCTGTAATCGCCTTCGAGCGGCACGCGGATCGAACCCACGGTTTTCACGCTATGATTTTTTTAAATGTGGTGCGCGGCGGAGAAAATGCGCGCGTCGGACGTCATTGCGGCTTAATATCTCTTGTCTCCTTGGGAGTAGGAAGTCTGTTCATGCCTCTTTGGAAAGGGTTGCACCTCCCCTGTAATCGCCTTTAAGCGGCACGCGGATCGGACCCACCGTTCTCACGCTACGATTTTTTAAACGTGGTGCGCGTCGGAGAAAATGCGCGTAATATCTCTTGTCTCCTTGGGAGTAGAAAGTCTGTTCATGGCTCTTTGGAAAGGGCTGTATCTCCCCTGTAATCGCCTTCGAGCGGCACGCGGATCGGAACCATCGTTATCACGCTACGATTTTTTAATGCCGCCAGGGATAGGCCGAAAGCGTGGCAGGTGGCGTTCGTTAGGGACAGTCATGGAGGTGATGCACACCGAGTTGCACGCCATTTGGAGTTGGCCCGGCCTAGATGTGAGCGTTCAAAGTCAGCGCGTTTGTTTAAACTTTCTCCTCCAATTCGTTGCAATTGTACAAGCGTTTCTCGTTCATCCGACTGGAGCGTAACGCTTTATAAGTTAATATTTCTGGTCTCCTTGGGAGTAGAAAGTCTGTTCATGGCTCTTTGGAAAGGGCTGCATCTCCCCTGTAATCGCCTTCGAGCGGCACGCGGATCGAACCCACGGTTTTCACGCTATGATTTTTTTAAATGTGGTGCGCGGCGGAGAAAATGCGCGCGTCGGACGTCATTTCGGCTTAATATCTATTGTCTCCTTGGGAGTAGAAAGTCTTTTCATGGCTCTTTGGAAAGGTTTGCATCTCCCTTGTAATCGCCTTCGAGCGGCACGCGGATCGAACCCACGGTTTTCACGCTATGATTTTTTTAAATGTGGTGCGCGGCGGAGGAAATGCGCGCGTCGGACGTCATTTCGGCTTAATATCTCTTGTCTCCTTGGGAGTAAAAAGTCTTTTCATGGCTCTTTGGAAAGGGCTGCATCTCCGCTGTAATCGCCTTCGAGCGGCACGCGGATCGAACCCACGGTTTTCACGCTATGATTTTTTTAAATGTGGTGCGCGTCGGAGAAAATGCGCGCGTCGGACGTCATTTCGGCTTAATATCTATTGTCTCCTTGGGAGTAGAAAGTCTTTTCATGGCTCTTTGGAAAGGTTTGCATCTCCCTTGTAATCGCCTTTAAGCGGCACGCGGATTGGACCCACCGTTCTTCCGATACGATTTTTTAAATGTGGTGCGCGGCGTAGAAAAGACGCGCGTAGGACGTATTTGCGGCTTAATATCTTTGGGCTCCTTGGGAGTAGGAAGTCTGTTCATGCCTCTTTGGAAAGGGCTGCATCTCCCCTGTAATCGCCTTCGAGCGGCACGTGGATCGAACCCACGGTTTTCACGCTATGATTTTTTTAAATGTGCTGCGCGGCGGAGAAAATGCGCGCGTCGGACGTCATTGCGGCTTAATATCTCTTGTCTCCTTGGGAGTAGAAAGTCTTTTCATGGTTCTTTGGAAAGGGCTGCATCTCCCCTGTAATCGCCTTTAAGCGGCACGCGGATCGGACCCACCGTTCTTACGCTACGATTTTTTAAATGTGGTGCCAGGCGTAGAAAAGACGCGCGCCGGACGTATTTGCGGCTTAATATCTCTTGTCTCATTGCGTGTAGAAAGTCTGTTCATGGCTCTTTGGAAAGGGCTGCATCTCCCCTGTAATCGCCTTCGAGCGGCACGCGGATCGAACCCACGGTTTTCACGCTATGATTTTTTTAAATGTGGTGCGCGGCGGAGGAAATGCGCGCGTCGGACGTCATTTCGGCTTAATATCTCTTGTCTCCTTGGGAGTAGAAAGTCTTTTCATGGCTCTTTGGAAAGGGCTGCATCTCCGCTGTAATCGCCTTCGAGCGGCACGCGGATCGAACCCACGGTTTTCACGCTATGATTTTTTTAAATGTGGTGCGCGGCGGAGAAAATGCGCGCGTCGGACGTCATTTCGGCTTAATATCTATTGTCTCCTTGGGAGTAGAAAGTCTTTTTATGGCTCTTTGGAAAGGTTTGCATCTCCCTTGTAATCGCCTTTAAGCGGCACGCGGATTGGACCCACCGTTCTTCCGATACGATTTTTTAAATGTGGTGCGCGGCGTAGAAAAGACGCGCGTAGGACGTATTTGCGGCTTAATATCTTTGGGCTCCTTGGGAGTAGGAAGTCTGTTCATACCTCTTTGGAAAGGGCTGCATCTCCCCTGTAATCGCCTTCGAGCGGCACGCGGATCGAACCCACGGTTTTCACGCTATGATTTTTTTAAATGTGGTGCGCGGCGGAGGAAATGCGCGCGTCGGACGTCACTTGGGCTTAATATCTCTTGTCTCCTTGGGAGTAGAAAGTCTTTTCATGGCTCTTTGGAAAGGGCTGCATCTCCCCTGTAATCGCCTTTAAGCGGCACGCGGATCGAACCCACGGTTTTCACGCTACGATTTTTTTTAAATGTGTTGCGCGGCGGAGAATAGACGCGCGCCGGACGTATTTGCGGCTTGATATCTCTTGTCTCATTGGGAGTAGAAAGTCTGTTCATGGCTCTTTGGAAAGGGCTGCATCTCCCCTGTAATCGCCTTCGAGCGGCACGCGGATCGAACCCACGGTTTTCACGCTATGATTTTTTTAAATGTGCTGCGCGGCGGAGAAAATGCGCGCGTCGGACGTCATTGCGGCTTAATATCTCTTGTCTCCTTGGGAGTAGGAAGTCTGTTCATGCCTCTTTGGAAAGGGTTGCATCTCCCCTGTAATCGCCTTTAAGCGGCACGCGGATCGGACCCACCGTTCTCACGCTACGATTTTTTAAACGTGGTGCGCGTCGGAGAAAATGCGCGTAATATCTCTTGTCTCCTTGGGAGTAGAAAGTCTGTTCATGGCTCTTTGGAAAGGGCTGTATCTCCCCTGTAATCGCCTTCGAGCGGCACGCGCATCGGAACCATCGTTATCACGCTACGATTTTTTAATGCCGCCAGGGATAGGCCGAAAGCGTGGCAGGTGGCGTTCGTTAGGGACAGTCATGGAGGTGATGCACACCGAGTTGCACGCCATTTGGAGTTGGCACGGCCTAGATGTGAGCGTTCAAAGTCAGCGCGTTTGTTTAAACTTTCTCCTCCAATTCGTTGCAATTGTACAAGCGTTTCTTGTTCATCCGACTGGAGCGTAACGCTTTATATGTTAATATTTCTGGTCTCCTTGGGAGTAGAAAGTCTGTTCATGGCTCTTTTGAAAGGGATGCATCTCCCCTGTAATCGCCTTCGAGCGGCACGCGGATCGAACCCACGTTTTTCACGCTACGATTTTTTTTAAATGTGTTGCGCGGCGGAGAAAAGACGCGCGCCGGACGTATTTGCGGCTTAATATCTCTTGTCTCATTGGGTGTAGAAAGTCTGTTCATGGCTCTTTGGAAAGGGCTGCATCTCCCCTGTAATCGCCTTCGAGCGGCACGCGGATCGAACCCACGGTTTTCACGCTATGATTTTTTTAAATGTGGTGCGCGGCGGAGGAAATGCGCGCGTCGGACGTCATTTCGGCTTAATATCTCTTGTCTCCTTGGGAGTAGAAAGTCTTTTCATGGCTCTTTGGAAAGGGCTGCATCTCCCCTGTAATCGCCTTTAAGCGGCACGCGGATCGAACCCACGGTTTTCACGCTACGATTTTTTTTAAATGTGTTGCGCGGCGGAGAATAGACGCGCGCCGGACGTATTTGCGGCTTGATATCTCTTGTCTCATTGGGAGTAGAAAGTCTGTTCATGGCTCTTTGGAAAGGGCTGCATCTCCCCTGTAATCGCCTTCGAGCGGCACACGGATCGAACCCACGGTTTCACGCTATGATTTTTTTAAATGTGCTGCGCGGCGGAGAAAATGCGCGCGTCGGACGTCATTGCGGCTTAATATCTCTTGTCTCCTTGGGAGTAGGAAGTCTGTTCATGCCTCTTTGGAAAGGGTTGCATCTCCCCTGTAATCGCCTTCGAGCGGCACGCGCATCGGAACCATCGTTATCACGCTACGATTTTTTAATGCCGCCAGGGATAGGCCGAAAGCGTGGCAGGTGGCGTTCGTTAGGGACAGTCATGGAGGTGATGCACACCGAGTTGCACGCCATTTGGAGTTGGCCCGGCCTAGAGGTGAGCGTTCAAAGTCAGCGCGTTTGTTTAAACTTTCTCCTCCAATTCGTTGCAATTGTACAAGCGTTTCTCGTTCATCCGACTAGAGCGTAACGCTTTATATGTTAATATTTCTGGTCTCCTTGGGAGTAGAAAGTCTGTTCATGGCTCTTTTGAAAGGGATGCATCTCCCCTGTAATCGCCTTCGAGCGGCACGCGGATCGAACCCACGTTTTTCACGCTACGATTTTTTTTAAATGTGTTGCACGGCGGAGAAAAGACGCGCGCCGGACGTATTTACGGCTTAATATCTCTTGTCTCATTGGGTGTAGAAAGTCTGTTCATGGCTCTTTGGAAAGGGCTGCATCTCCCCTGTATCACGCTACGATTTTTTAATGCCGCCAGGGACGGGCCGAAAGCGTGGCAGGTGGCGTTCGTTAGGGACCATCATGGAGGTGATGCGCACCGAGTTGCAGGCCATTTGGACCTGGCCCGGCCTAGATGTGAGCGTTCAAAGTCAGCGCGTTTGTTTAAACTTTCTCCTCCAATTCGTTGCAATTGTACAAGCGTTTCTCGCTCATCCGACTGGAGCGTAACGCTTTATCTGTTAATATCTCTGGTCTCCTTGGGAGTAGAAAGTCTATTCATGGCTCTTTGGAAAGGGCTGCATCTCCCCTGTAATCGCCTTCGAGCGGCACGCGGATCGAACCCACGGTTTTCACGCTATGATTTTTTTAAATGTGGTGCGCGGCGGAGGAAATGCGCGCGTCGGACGTCATTTGGGCTTAATATCTCTTGTCTCCTTGGGAGTAGAAAGTCTTTTCATGGCTCTTTGGAAAGGGCTGCATCTCCCCTGTAATCGCCTTTAAGCGGCACGCGGATCGAACCCACGGTTTTCACGCTACGATTTTTTTTAAATGTGTTGCGCGGCGGAGAATAGACGCGCGCCGGACGTATTTGCGGCTTGATATCTCTTGTCTCATTGGGAGTAGAAAGTCTGTTCATGGCTCTTTGGAAAGGGCTGCATCTCCCCTGTAATCGCCTTCGAGCGGCACGCGGATCGAACCCACGGTTTTCACGCTATGATTTTTTTAAATGTGCTGCGCGGCGGAGAAAATGCGCGCGTCGGACGTCATTGCGGCTTAATATCTCTTGTCTCCTTGGGAGTAGGAAGTCTGTTCATGCCTCTTTGGAAAGGGTTGCATCTCCCCTGTAATCGCCTTTAAGCGGCACGCGGATCGGACCCACCGTTCTCACGCTACGATTTTTTAAACGTGGTGCGCGTCGGAGAAAATGCGCGTAATATCTCTTGTCTCCTTGGGAGTAGAAAGTCTGTTCATGGCTCTTTGGAAAGGGCTGTATCTCCCCTGTAATCGCCTTCGAGCGGCACGCGCATCGGAACCATCGTTATCACGCTACGATTTTTTAATGCCGCCAGGGATAGGCCGAAAGCGTGGCAGGTGGCGTTCGTTAGGGACAGTCATGGAGGTGATGCACACCGAGTTGCACGCCATTTGGAGTTGGCCCGGCCTAGAGGTGAGCGTTCAAAGTCAGCGCGTTTGTTTAAACTTTCTCCTCCAATTCGTTGCAATTGTACAAGCGTTTCTCGTTCATCCGACTGGAGCGTAACGCTTTATATGTTAATATTTCTGGTCTCCTTGGGAGTAGAAAGTCTGTTCATGGCTCTTTTGAAAGGGATGCATCTCCCCTGTAATCGCCTTCGAGCGGCACGCGGATCGAACCCACGTTTTTCACGCTACGATTTTTTTTAAATGTGTTGCACGGCGGAGAAAAGACGCGCGCCGGACGTATTTACGGCTTAATATCTCTTGTCTCATTGGGTGTAGAAAGTCTGTTCATGGCTCTTTGGAAAGGGCTGCATCTCCCCTGTATCACGCTACGATTTTTTAATGCCGCCAGGGACGGGCCGAAAGCGTGGCAGGTGGCGTTCGTTAGGGACCATCATGGAGGTGATGCGCACCGAGTTGCAGGCCATTTGGACCTGGCCCGGCCTAGATGTGAGCGTTCAAAGTCAGCGCGTTTGTTTAAACTTTCTCCTCCAATTCGTTGCAATTGTACAAGCGTTTCTCGCTCATCCGACTGGAGCGTAACGCTTTATCTGTTAATATCTCTGGTCTCCTTGGGAGTAGAAAGTCTATTCATGGCTCTTTGGAAAGGGCTGCATCTCCCCTGTAATCGCCTTTAAGCGGCACGCGGATCGGACCCACCGTTCTTCCGATACGATTTTTTAAATGTGGTGCGCGGCGTAGAAAAGACGCGCGTAGGACGTATTTGCGGCTTAATATCTTTGGGCTCCTTGGGAGTAGGAAGTCTGTTCATGCCTCTTTGGAAAGGGCTGCATCTCCCCTGTAATCGCCTTCGAGCGGCACGCGGATCGAACCCACGGTTTTCACGCTATGATTTTTTTAAATGTGGTGCGCGGCGGAGGAAATGCGCGCGTCGGACGTCATTTGGGCTTAATATCTCTTGTCTCCTTGGGAGTAGAAAGTCTTTTCATGGCTCTTTGGAAAGGGCTGCATCTCCCCTGTAATCGCCTTTAAGCGGCACGCGGATCGAACCCACGGTTTTCACGCTACGATTTTTTTTAAATGTGTTGCGCGGCGGAGAATAGACGCGCGCCGGACGTATTTGCGGCTTGATATCTCTTGTCTCATTGGGAGTAGAAAGTCTGTTCATGGCTCTTTGGAAAGGGCTGCATCTCCCCTGTAATCGCCTTCGAGCGGCACGCGGATCGAACCCACGGTTTTCACGCTATGATTTTTTTAAATGTGCTGCGCGGCGGAGAAAATGCGCGCGTCGGACGTCATTGCGGCTTAATATCTCTTGTCTCCTTGGGAGTAGGAAGTCTGTTCATGCCTCTTTGGAAAGGGTTGCATCTCCCCTGTAATCGCCTTTAAGCGGCACGCGGATCGGACCCACCGTTCTCACGCTACGATTTTTTAAACGTGGTGCGCGTCGGAGAAAATGCGCGTAATATCTCTTGTCTCCTTGGGAGTAGAAAGTCTGTTCATGGCTCTTTGGAAAGGGCTGTATCTCCCCTGTAATCGCCTTCGAGCGGCACGCGCATCGGAACCATCGTTATCACGCTACGATTTTTTAATGCCGCCAGGGATAGGCCGAAAGCGTGGCAGGTGGCGTTCGTTAGGGACAGTCATGGAGGTGATGCACACCGAGTTGCACGCCATTTGGAGTTGGCACGGCCTAGATGTGAGCGTTCAAAGTCAGCGCGTTTGTTTAAACTTTCTCCTCCAATTCGTTGCAATTGTACAAGCGTTTCTTGTTCATCCGACTGGAGCGTAACGATTTATATGTTAATATTTCTGGTCTCCTTGGGAGTAGAAAGTCTGTTCATGGCTCGTTTGAAAGGGATGCATCTCCCCTGTAATCGCCTTCGAGCGGCACGCGGATCGAACCCACGTTTTTCACGCTACGATTTTTTTTAAATGTGTTGCGCGGCGGAGAAAAGACGCGCGCCGGACGTATTTGCGGCTTAATATCTCTTGTCTCATTGGGTGTAGAAAGTCTGTTCATGGCTCTTTGGAAAGGGCTGCATCTCCCCTGTAATCGCCTTCGAGCGGCACGCGGATCGAACCCACGGTTTTCACGCCATGATTTTTTTAAATGTGGTGCGCGGCGGAGGAAATGCGCGCGTCGGACGTCATTTCGGCTTAATATCTCTTGTCTCCTTGGGAGTAGAAAGTCTTTTCATGGCTCTTTGGAAAGGGCTGCATCTCCCCTGTAATCGCCTTTAAGCGGCACGCGGATCGAACCCACGGTTTTCACGCTACGATTTTTTTTAAATGTGTTGCGCGGCGGAGAATAGACGCGCGCCGGACGTATTTGCGGCTTGATATCTCTTGTCTCATTGGGAGTAGAAAGTCTGTTCATGGCTCTTTGGAAAGGGCTGCATCTCCCCTGTAATCGCCTTCGAGCGGCACACGGATCGAACCCACGGTTTCACGCTATGATTTTTTTAAATGTGCTGCGCGGCGGAGAAAATGCGCGCGTCGGACGTCATTGCGGCTTAATATCTCTTGTCTCCTTGGGAGTAGGAAGTCTGTTCATGCCTCTTTGGAAAGGGTTGCATCTCCCCTGTAATCGCCTTCGAGCGGCACGCGCATCGGAACCATCGTTATCACGCTACGATTTTTTAATGCCGCCAGGGATAGGCCGAAAGCGTGGCAGGTGGCGTTCGTTAGGGACAGTCATGGAGGTGATGCACACCGAGTTGCACGCCATTTGGAGTTGGCCCGGCCTAGAGGTGAGCGTTCAAAGTCAGCGCGTTTGTTTAAACTTTCTCCTCCAATTCGTTGCAATTGTACAAGCGTTTCTCGTTCATCCGACTGGAGCGTAACGCTTTATATGTTAATATTTCTGGTCTCCTTGGGAGTAGAAAGTCTGTTCATGGCTCTTTTGAAAGGGATGCATCTCCCCTGTAATCGCCTTCGAGCGGCACGCGGATCGAACCCACGTTTTTCACGCTACGATTTTTTTTAAATGTGTTGCACGGCGGAGAAAAGACGCGCGCCGGACGTATTTACGGCTTAATATCTCTTGTCTCATTGGGTGTAGAAAGTCTGTTCATGGCTCTTTGGAAAGGGCTGCATCTCCACTGTTTTCGCCTTCGAGCGGCACGCGGATCGGAACCATCGTTATCACGCTACGATTTTTTAATGCCGCCAGGGACGGGCCGAAAGCGTGGCAGGTGGCGTTCGTTAGGGACCGTCATGGAGGTGATGCGCACCGAGTTGCAGGCCATTTGGACCTGGCCCGGCCTAGATGTGAGCGTTCAAAGTCAGCGCGTTTGTTTAAACTTTCTCCTCCAATTCGTTGCAATTGTACAAGCGTTTCTCGCTCATCCGACTGGAGCGTAACGCTTTATCTGTTAATATCTCTGGTCTCCTTGGGAGTAGAAAGTCTATTCATGGCTCTTTGGAAAGGGCTGCATCTCCCCTGTAATCGCCTTTAAGCGGCACGCGGATCGAACCCACGGTTTTCACGCTATGATTTTTTTAAATGTGCTGCGCGGCGGAGAAAATGCGCGCGTCGGACGTCATTGCGGCTTAATATCTCTTGTCTCCTTGGGAGTAGAAAGTCTGTTCATGGCTCTTTGGAAAGGGCTGCATCTCACCTGTAATCGCCTTCGAGCGGCACGCGGATCGAACCCACGGTTTTCACGCTAGGATTTTTTTTAAATGTGTTGCGCGGCGGAGAATAGACGCGCGCCGGACGTATTTGCGGCTTGATATCTCTTGTCTCATTGGGAGTGGAAAGTCTGTTCATGGCTCTTTGGAAAGGGCTGCATCTCCCCTGTAATCGCCTTCGAGCGGCACGCGGATCGAACCCACCGTTCTTACGCTACGATTTTTTAAATGTGGTGCGCGGCGTAGAAAAGACGCGCGTAGGACGTATTTGCGGATTAATATCTTTGGGCTCCTTGGGAGTAGAAAGTCTGTTCATGGCTCTTTGGAAAGGGCTGCGTCTCCCCTGTAATCGCCTTTAAGCGGCACGCGGATCGGACCCACCGTTCTCACGATACGATTTTTTAAATGTGGTGCGCGGCGGAGAAAATGCGCGCGTCGGACGTCATTGCGGCCTAATATCTCTTGTCTCCTTGGGAGTAGAAAGTCTTTTCATGGTTCTTTGGAAAGGGTTGCATCTCCCCTGTAATCGCCTTCGCGCCGCACGCGGATCGGAACCATCGTTATCACGCTACGATTTTTTAATGCCGACAGGGACGGGCCGAAAGCTTGGCAGGTGGCGTTCGTTAGGAAAAGTCATGGACGTGATGCGGACCGAGTTGCAGGACATTTGGACCTGGCGCGGCCTAGATGTGAGCCTTCAAAGTCAGCGCGTTTGTTTAAACTTTCTCCTCCAATTCGTTGCAATTGTACAAGCGTTTCTCGCTCATCCGACTGGAGCGTAACGCTTTATCTGTTAATATCTCTGGTCTCCTTGGGAGTAGAAAGTCTGTTCATGGCTCTTTGGAAAGGGATGCATCTCCCCTGTAATCGCCTTTAAGCGGCACGCGGATCGAACCCACGGTTTTCACGCTACGATTTTTTTTAAATATGTTGTGCTGCGGAGAATAGACGCGCGCCGGACGTATTTGCGGCTTGATATCTCTTGTCTCATTGGGAGTAGAAAGTCTGTTCATGGCTCTTTGGAAAGGGCTGCATCTCCCCTGTAATCGCCTTTAAGCGGCACGCGGATCGGACCCACCGTTCTTACGCTACGATTTTTTAAATGTGGTGCGCGGCGTAGAAAAGACGCGCGTAGGACGTATTTGCGGCTTAATATCTTTGGGCTCCTTGGGAGTAGGAAGTCTGTTCATGCCTCTTTGGAAAGGGCTCCATCTCCCCTGTAATCGCCTTCGAGCGGCACGCGGATCGAACCCACGGTTTTCACGCTATGATTTTTTTAAATGTGGTGCGCGGCGGAGAAAATGCGCGCGTCGGACGTCATTGCGGCTTAATATCTCTTGTCTCCTTGGGAGTAGGAAGTCTGTTCATGCCTCTTTGGAAAGGGTTGCATCTCCCCTGTAATCGCCTTTAAGCGGCACGCGGATCGGACCCACCGTTCTCACGCTACGATTTTTTAAACGTGGTGCGCGTCGGAGAAAATGCGCGTAATATCTCTTGTCTCCTTGGGAGTAGAAAGTCTGTTCATGGCTCTTTGGAAAGGGCTGTATCTCCCCTGTAATCGCCTTCGAGCGGCACGCGCATCGGAACCATCGTTATCACGCTACGATTTTTTAATGCCGCCAGGGATAGGCCGAAAGCGTGGCAGGTGGCGTTCGTTAGGGACAGTCATGGAGGTGATGCACACCGAGTTGCACGCCATTTGGAGTTGGCCCGGCCTAGATGTGAGCGTTCAAAGTCAGCGCGTTTGTTTAAACTTTCTCCTCCAATTCGTTGCAATTGTACAAGCGTTTCTCGTTCATCCGACTGGAGCGTAACGCTTTATAAGTTAATATTTCTGGTCTCCTTGGGAGTAGAAAGTCTGTTCATGGCTCTTTGGAAAGGGCTGCATCTCCCCTGTAATCGCCTTCGAGCGGCACGCGGATCGAACCCACGGTTTTCACGCTATGATTTTTTTAAATGTGGTGCGCGGCGGAGGAAATGCGCGCGTCGGACGTCATTTCGGCTTAATATCTCTTGTCTCCTTGGGAGTAAAAAGTCTTTTCATGGCTCTTTGGAAAGGGCTGCATCTCCGCTGTAATCGCCTTCGAGCGGCACGCGGATCGAACCCACGGTTTTCACGCTATGATTTTTTTAAATGTGGTGCGCGTCGGAGAAAATGCGCGCGTCGGACGTCATTTCGGCTTAATATCTATTGTCTCCTTGGGAGTAGAAAGTCTTTTCATGGCTCTTTGGAAAGGTTTGCATCTCCCTTGTAATCGCCTTTAAGCGGCACGCGGATTGGACCCACCGTTCTTCCGATACGATTTTTTAAATGTGGTGCGCGGCGTAGAAAAGACGCGCGTAGGACGTATTTGCGGCTTAATATCTTTGGGCTCCTTGGGAGTAGGAAGTCTGTTCATGCCTCTTTGGAAAGGGCTGCATCTCCCCTGTAATCGCCTTCGAGCGGCACGTGGATCGAACCCACGGTTTTCACGCTATGATTTTTTTAAATGTGCTGCGCGGCGGAGAAAATGCGCGCGTCGGACGTCATTGCGGCTTAATATCTCTTGTCTCCTTGGGAGTAGAAAGTCTTTTCATGGTTCTTTGGAAAGGGCTGCATCTCCCCTGTAATCGCCTTTAAGCGGCACGCGGATCGGACCCACCGTTCTTACGCTACTATTTTTTAAATGTGGTGCGAGGCGTAGAAAAGACGCGCGTAGGACTTATTTGCGGCTTAATATCTTTGGGCTCCTTGGGAGTAGAAAGTCTGTTCATGGCTCTTTGGAAAGGGCTGCATCTCCCCTGTAATCACCTTCGAGCGGCACGCGGATCGAACCCACGTTTTTCACGCTACGATTTTTTTTAAATGTGTTGCGCGGCGGAGAAAAGACGCGCGCCGGACGTATTTGCGGCTTAATATCTCTTGTCTCATTGGGTGTAGAAAGTCTGTTCATGGCTCTTTGGAAAGGGCTGCATCTCCCCTGTAATCGCCTTCGAGCGGCACGCGGATCGAACCCACGGTTTTCACGCTATGATTTTTTTAAATGTGGTGGGCGGCGGAGGAAATGCGCGCGTCGGACGTCATTTCGGCTTAATATCTCTTGTCTCCTTGGGACTAGAAAGTCTTTTCATGCCTCTTTGGAAAGGGCTGCATCTCCCCTGTAATCGCCTTTAAGCGGCACGCGGATCGAACCCACGGTTTTCACGCTACGATTTTTTTAAATGTGTTGCGCGGCGGAGAATAGACGCGCGCCGGACGTATTTGCGGCTTGATATCTCTTGTCTCATTGGGAGTAGAAAGTCTGTTCATGGCTCTTTGGAAAGGGCTGTATCTCCCCTGTAATCGCCTTCGAGCGGCACGCGCATCGGAACCATCGTTATCACGCTACGATTTTTTAATGCCGCCAGGGATAGGCCGAAAGCGTGGCAGGTGGCGTTCGTTAGGGACAGTCATGGAGGTGATGCACACCGAGTTGCACGCCATTTGGAGTTGGCCCGGCCTAGATGTGAGCGTTCAAAGTCAGCGCGTTTGTTTAAACTTTCTCCTCCAATTCGTTGCAATTGTACAAGCGATTCTCGTTCATCCGACTGGAGCGTAACGCTTTATATGTTAATATTTCTGGTCTCCTTGGGAGTAGAAAGTCTGTTCATGGCTCTTTTGAAAGGGATGCATCTCCCCTGTAATCGCCTTCGAGCGGCACGCGGATCGAACCCAGGTTTTTCACGCTACGATTTTTTTTAAATGTGTTGCGCGGCGGAGAAAAAACGCGCGCCGGACGTATTTGCGGCTTAATATCTCTTGTCTCATTGGGTGTAGAAAGTCTGTTCATGGCTCTTTGGAAAGGGCTGCATCTCCCCTGTAATCGCCTTCGAGCGGCACGCGGATCGAACGCACGGTTTTCACGCTATGATTTTTTTAAATGTGGTGCGCGGCGGAGGAAATGCGCGCGTCGGACGTCATTTCGGCTTAATATCTCTTGTCTCCTTGGGAGTAGAAAGTCTTTTCATGGCTCTTTGGAAAGGGCTGCATCTCCGCTGTAATCGCCTTCGAGCGGCACGCGGATCGAACCCACGGTTTTCACGCTATGATTTTTTTAAATGTGGTGCGCGGCGGAGAAAATGCGCGCGTCGGACGTCATTTCGGCTTAATATCTATTGTCTCCTTGGGAGTAGAAAGTCTTTTCATGGCTCTTTGGAAAGGTTTGCATCTCCCTTGTAATCGCCTTTAAGCGGCACGCGGATTGGACCCACCGTTCTTCCGATACGATTTTTTAAATGTGGTGCGCGGCGTAGAAAAGACGCGCGTAGGACGTATTTGCGGCTTAATATCTTTGGGCTCCTTGGGAGTAGGAAGTCTGTTCATGCTTCTTTGGAAAGGGCTGCATCTCCCCTGTAATCGCCTTCGAGCGGCACGCGGATCGAACCCACGGTTTTCACGCTATGATTTTTTTAAATGTGGTGCGCGGCGGAGGAAATGCGCGCGTCGGACGTCATTTCGGCTTAATATCTCTTGTCTCCTTGGGAGTAGAAAGTCTTTTCATGGCTCTTTGGAAAGGGCTGCATCTCCCCTGTAATCGCCTTTAAGCGGCACGCGGATCGAACCCACGGTTTTCACGCTACGATTTTTTTTAAATGTGTTGCGCGGCGGAGAATAGACGCGCGCCGGACGTATTGCGGCTTGATATCTCTTGTCTCATTGGGAGTAGAAAGTCTGTTCATGGCTCTTTGGAAAGGGCTGCATCTCCCCTGTAATCGCCTTCGAGCGGCACGCGGATCGAACCCACGGTTTTCACGCTATGATTTTTTTAAATGTGTTGCGCGTCGGAGAAAATGCGCGCGTCGGACGTCATTGCGGCTTAATATCTCTTGTCTCCTTGGGAGTAGAAAGTCTTTTCATGGCTCTTTGGAAAGGTTTGCATCTCCCCTGTAATCGCCTTTAAGCGGCACGCGGATCGGACCCACCGTTCTTACGCTACGATTTTTTAAATGTGGTGCGCGGCGTAGAAAAGACGCGCGTAGGACGTATTTGCGGCTTAATATCTTTGGGCTCCTTGGGAGTAGGAAGTCTGTTCATGCCTCTTTGGAAAGGGCTCCATCTCCCCTGTAATCGCCTTCGAGCGGCACGCGGATCGGACCCACCGTTCTCACGCTACGATTTTTTAAACGTGGTGCGCGTCGGAGAAAATGCGCGTAATATCTCTTGTCTCCTTGGGAGTAGAAAGTCTGTTCATGGCTCTTTGGAAAGGGCTGTATCTCCCCTGTAATCGCCTTCGAGCGGCACGCGCATCGGAACCATCGTTATCACGCTACGATTTTTTAATGCCGCCAGGGATAGGCCGAAAGCGTGGCAGGTGGCGTTCGTTAGGGACAGTCATGGAGGTGATGCACACCGAGTTGCACGCCATTTGGAGTTGGCCCGGCCTAGATGTGAGTATTCAAAGTCAGCACGTTTGTTTCAAAGTTCTCCACCAATTCGTTGTAATTGCGTGTGTGCGCGTGAACACCAGGTTTGTGGAGGAGTTCGTCCTTGGACGGTACAAGGGGAGACAGTGTGTGGCCTGGCTGCGTGAGGTTGCAGTTTGCTGGGCATGAGAGATTGGCATGTGGTGCCCTGGAGGTGTGGTTGTTCCAGGACGGGCAAGGTGGGGTAGTGTGGCTGGGTGACGGTGCGCTTCACTGGGGATGTGGTTGTGAGTTGCAGGCCCATTCCTTTGAATGACAGAAAGGATCTGATTTGTTTCCAGGTTTAAACGTACTTTGCTGGGTTTGACTGTGACCTCTTGGGCCAGGAAGTCTGTTTCTAGTTTTATTTAAACGGTCAAACTGCGTGAAGTGTGCCCAGGCCCAGAGCTACTTTGCTGGGCATGACTGTGTGACCTCTTGGGCCTGGAAGTCTGGTTTTAGTATGATTTTAAAGGGTCAAATGGTCTCCATTGTGTGTACAGGTTTAAGGCTAGTTTGCTGGGCATGTGATTTGGACCCATCGGGTACGGAAGCCTTTCCCTCAAGTGCTCGTTTTATTCGCCTTCAGCGCAGGTAGCCTGTGAATTTAAAACCGACGTGCATTTTATTCTTTTCCCCTTTTATCCTTTCATATCTCTCCGCTACCTTGGAGAAGAGAGACGCACGCGGGTAAATAAAATGTAAATATCTGTAAATATCTGTATAATATGTAAATAAAAGGAAGAAGTGGTTGTGTAGTGTAGTCGTTTGATTATAAATAATCTCAATAATTTTATCCACAAATTCTTATACATTTATACATGTTTATCTCTCTCTCTCTGTGTGTGTGTGTGTGTGTGTGTGTCTGTGTGTGTGTGTGGTTCTGTGTCACTAGTTGTGCCTGTGCCCCAATTGGAGTGTTTGCGGTGTGAGAAGGAGGAGTTGGAGAACAGTTTGTTGGAGCAGCTGAAGGATGTGAGGTTGCAGAAGCAGAAGGAGCTGCAGGTTCTTCAGGAGATGCTGAAACACAAGCAGCAAAAGGAGACAGAGCTCCTGCAGAAACAGCAGGAGGAGGAGGAGCATAACAGGTCCATGAAGAGTAAGTACTATGGAAATGCAATAATACTAACATAACTAATAATGAATGTTAGCCTTTAGGCTCCAATAAAAGTGATACTAATATATGTATAGTACTATATATATTATATTTTATATATTCAGTAGTAATTACGTAGTATATACAATCTGTGTTATGTCCAGCAGTAATGATACTTGCTCTGGCAGATATGAAAATGTCCTGTGAACAGGAGAAGAAATCGCTGGAGGAAGAACTTGAGAAGCTCAGACTGTCACTGCAGGTAGAGATCCCTTATAGTGTCAGTACACATCCACCAGTACCTCCACCTTTCACTTATAACGTCAGTACACATTCGGTACACATTCCCACCTTTCCATTGTACTGGCTGTAGTGATGATTCGTGTGTGTGTTATACCAGCCCATAGAGGAGGACATTGAGTCTGAAAGTGGAGCTGGAGATGAAGAACCAGGAGATCAAAGATCAGCACGAACTTTTGGTCAAACTATATACTCTGTATGTAGTACCTGGTTTAACATTATATCCTCTGTATATATACTATATACTGTTTATATAGTTCCTGGTTTAACACTATACCCTCAGCTTACTCTAGTCTGCAGATGTGAAGAAATTTAAACAGAATGTGTATCTGTGTATATGTGCGCACCTGTATGTGTCTGGTTGTAGTATTATTTAAAGGGTCAAACTGCGTGAAGTGTGCCCAGGCGCAGAGCTACTTTGATGGGCATGATTCTGTGACCTCTTGGGTCTTGAAATGTGGTGCTTTGAATGATTTAAAGAGTGAAACGGTCTGAAGTGTGCCCACGTTTAAAGCATCCTTGCTGGGCATGACTGTGTGACCTCTTGGGCCTGGAAGTCTGGTTGTAGTATGATTTTAAAGGGTCAAATGGTCTCCATTGTGTGTCCAGGTTTAAGGCTACTTTGCTGGGCATGTGATTTGGACCCATCGGGTACGGAAGCCTTTCCGTCACGTGCTCGTTTTCCAAGCCTTCAGTGCAGGTAGCCTGCGAATTTAAAACCGACGTGCATTTTATTCTTTTCCCCTTTTATCCTTTCATATCTCTCCGCTACCTTGGAGAAGAGAGACACATGCGGGTAAATAAAATGTAAATATCTGTAAATATCTGTATAATATGTAAATAAAAGGAAGAAGTGGTTGTGTAGTGTAGTCGTTTGATTATGAATAATCTCATAATAATTTTATCCACAAATTCTTATACATTTACACATGTTTATCTCTCTCTTTGTGTGTGTGTGTGTGTGTGTGTGTGTGTTTGGGTGTGTGTGTGTGGTTCTGTGTCACTAGTGGGGCCTGTGGCCCGATTGGAGTGTTTGCGGTGTGAGAAGGAGGAGTTGGAGAACAGTTTGTTGGAGCAGCTGAAGGAGTTGAGGTTGCAGAAGCAGAAGGAGCTGCAGGTTCTTCAGGAGATGCTGAAACACAAGCAGCAGGAGGAGACAGAGCTCCTGCAGAAACAGCAGGAGGAGGAGGAGCATAACAGGTCCATCAAGAGTAAGTACTATGGAAATGCAATAATACTAACATAATAATGAATGCTAGCCTTTAGGCTCCAATAAAAGTGATACTAATATATGTATAGTACTATATATATTATATTTTATATATTCAGTAGTAATTATGTAGTATATACAATCTATGTTATATCCAGCAGTAATGATACTTGCTCTGGCAGATATGAAAATGGCCTGTGAACAGGAGAAGAAATCTCTGGAGGAAGAACTTGAGAAGCTCAGACTGTCACTGCAGGTAGAGATCCCTTATAGTGTCAGTACACATCCACCAGTACCTCCACCTTTCACTTATAACGTCAGTACACATTCAGTACACATTCCCACCTTTCCATTGTACTGGCTGTAGTGATGATTCGTGTGTGTGGGTTATACCAGCCCATAGAGGAGGACATTATGAGTCTGAAAGTGGCGCTGGAGATGAAGAACCAGGAGATCAAAGATCAGCACGATCTTTTGGTCAAACTATATACTCTGTATGTAGTACCTGGTTTAACATTATATCCTCTGTATATATACTATATACTGTTTATGTAGTACCTGGTTTAACACTATACCCTCAGCTTACTCTAGTCTGCAGATGTGAAGAAATTAAACAGAATGTGTATCTGTGTATATGTGCGCACCTGTATGTGTCTGGTTGTAGTATTATTTAAAGGGTCAAACTGCGTGAAGTGTGCCCAGGCGCAGAGCTAGTTTGATGGGCATGATTCTGTGACCTCTTGGGTCTTGAAATGTGGTGCTTTGAATGATTTAAAGAGTGAAACGGTCTGAAGTGTGCCCACGTTTAAAGCATCCTTGCTGGGCATGACTGTGTGACCTCTTGGGCCTGGAAGTCTGGTTGTAGTATGATTTTAAAGGGTCAAATGGTCTCCATTGTGTGTCCAGGTTTAAGGCTACTTTGCTGGGCATGTGATTTGGACCCATCGGGTACGGAAGCCTTTCCGTCACGTGCTCGTTTTCCACGCCTTCAGTGCAGGTAGCCTGCGAATTTAAAACCGACGTGCATTTTATTCTTTTCCCCTTTTATCCTTTCATATCTCTCCGCTACCTTGGAGAAGAGAGACACATGCGGGTAAATAAAATGTAAATATCTGTAAATATCTGTATAATATGTAAATAAAAGGAAGAAGTGGTTGTGTAGTGTAGTCGTTTGATTATGAATAATCTCATAATAATTTTATCCACAAATTCTTATACATTTATACATGTTTATCTCTCTCTTTGTGTGTGTGTGTGTGTGTGTGTGTGTGTGTGTGTGTGTTTGTGTGTGTGTGTGTGGTTCTGTGTCACTAGTGGGGCCTGTGGCCCGATTGGAGTGTTTGCGGTGTGAGAAGGAGGAGTTGGAAAACAGTTTGTTGGAGCAGCTGAAGGAGTTGAGGTTGCAGAAGCAGAAGGAGCTGCAGGTTCTTCAGGAGATGCTGAAACACAAGCAGCAGGAGGAGACAGAGCTCCTGCAGAAACAGCAGGAGGAGGAGGAGCATAACAGGTCCATCAAGAGTAAGTACTATGGATATGCAATAATACTAACATAATAATGAATGCTAGCCTTTAGGCTCCAATAAAAGTGATACTAATATATGTATAGTACTATATATATTATATTTTATATATTCAGTAGTAATTATGTAGTATATACAATCTATGTTATATCCAGCAGTAATGATACTTGCTCTGGCAGATATGAAAATGGCCTGTGAACAGGAGAAGAAATCTCTGGAGGAAGAACTTGAGAAGCTCAGACTGTCACTGCAGGTAGAGATCCCTTATAGTGTCAGTACACATCCACCAGTACCTCCACCTTTCACTTATAACGTCAGTACACATTCAGTACACATTCCCACCTTTCCATTGTACTGGCTGTAGTGATGATTCGTGTGTGTGGGTTATACCAGCCCATAGAGGAGGACATTATGAGTCTGAAAGTGGCGCTGGAGATGAAGAACCAGGAGATCAAAGATCAGCACGATCTTTTGGTCAAACTATATACTCTGTATGTAGTACCTGGTTTAACATTATATCCTCTGTATATATACTATATACTGTTTATGTAGTACCTGGTTTAACACTATACCCTCAGCTTAATCTAGTCTGCAGATGTGAAGAAATTAAACAGAATGTGTATCTGTGTATATGTGCGCACCTGTATGTGTCTGGTTGTAGTATTATTTAAAGGGTCAAATGGTCTCCATTGTGTGTCCAGGTTTAAGGCTACTTTGCTGGGCATGTGATTTGGACCCATCGGGTACGGAAGCCTTTCCGTCACGTGCTCGTTTTCCACGCCTTCAGTGCAGGTAGCCTGCGAATTTAAAACCGACGTGCATTTTATTCTTTTCCCCTTTTATCCTTTCATATCTCTCCGCTACCTTGGAGAAGAGAGACACATGCGGGTAAATAAAATGTAAATATCTGTAAATATCTGTATAATATGTAAATAAAAGGAAGAAGTGGTTGTGTAGTGTAGTCGTTTGATTATGAATAATCTCATAATAATTTTATCCACAAATTCTTATACATTTATACATGTTTATCTCTCTCTTTGTGTGTGTGTGTGTGTGTGTGTGTGTGTGTGTGTGTTTGTGTGTGTGTGTGTGGTTCTGTGTCACTAGTGGGGCCTGTGGCCCGATTGGAGTGTTTGCGGTGTGAGAAGGAGGAGTTGGAAAACAGTTTGTTGGAGCAGCTGAAGGAGTTGAGGTTGCAGAAGCAGAAGGAGCTGCAGGTTCTTCAGGAGATGCTGAAACACAAGCAGCAGGAGGAGACAGAGCTCCTGCAGAAACAGCAGGAGGAGGAGGAGCATAACAGGTCCATCAAGAGTAAGTACTATGGATATGCAATAATACTAACATAATAATGAATGCTAGCCTTTAGGCTCCAATAAAAGTGATACTAATATATGTATAGTACTATATATATTATATTTTATATATTCAGTAGTAATTATGTAGTATATACAATCTATGTTATATCCAGCAGTAATGATACTTGCTCTGGCAGATATGAAAATGGCCTGTGAACAGGAGAAGAAATCTCTGGAGGAAGAACTTGAGAAGCTCAGACTGTCACTGCAGGTAGAGATCCCTTATAGTGTCAGTACACATCCACCAGTACCTCCACCTTTCACTTATAACGTCAGTACACATTCAGTACACATTCCCACCTTTCCATTGTACTGGCTGTAGTGATGATTCGTGTGTGTGGGTTATACCAGCCCATAGAGGAGGACATTATGAGTCTGAAAGTGGCGCTGGAGATGAAGAACCAGGAGATCAAAGATCAGCACGATCTTTTGGTCAAACTATATACTCTGTATGTAGTACCTGGTTTAACATTATATCCTCTGTATATATACTATATACTGTTTATGTAGTACCTGGTTTAACACTATACCCTCAGCTTAATCTAGTCTGCAGATGTGAAGAAATTAAACAGAATGTGTATCTGTGTATATGTGCGCACCTGTATGTGTCTGGTTGTAGTATTATTTAAAGGGTCAAACTGCGTGAAGTGTGCCCAGGCGCAGAGCTACTTTGATGGGCATGATTCTGTGACCTCTTGGGTCTTGAAATGTGGTGCTTTGAATGATTTAAAGAGTGAAACGGTCTGAAGTGTGCCCACGTTTAAAGCATCCTTGCTGGGCATGACTGTGTGACCTCTTGGGCCTGGAAGTCTGGTTGTAGTATGATTTTAAAGGGTCAAATGGTCTCCATTGTGTGTCCAGGTTTAAGGCTACTTTGCTGGGCATGTGATTTGGACCCATCGGGTACGGAAGCCTTTCCGTCACGTGCTCGTTTTCCACGCCTTCAGTGCAGGTAGCCTGCGAATTTAAAACCGACGTGCATTTTATTCTTTTCCCCTTTTATCCTTTCATATCTCTCCGCTACCTTGGAGAAGAGAGACGCATGCGGGTAAATAAAATGTAAATATCTGTAAATATCTGTATAATATGTAAATAAAAGGAAGAAGTGGTTGTGTAGTGTAGTCGTTTGATTATGAATAATCTCATAATAATTTTATCCACAAATTCTTATACATTTACACATGTTTATCTCTCTCTTTGTGTGTGTGTGTGTGTGTGTGTGTGTTTGGGTGTGTGTGTGTGGTTCTGTGTCACTAGTGAGGCCTGTGGCCCGATTGGAGTGTTTGCGGTGTGAGAAGGAGGAGTTGGAGAACAGTTTGTTGGAGCAGCTGAAGGAGTTGAGGTTGCAGAAGCAGAAGGAGCTGCACGTTCTTCAGGAGATGCTGAAACACAAGCAGCAGGAGGAGACAGAGCTCCTGCAGAAACAGCAGGAGGAGGAGGAGCATAACAGGTCCATCAAGAGTAAGTACTATGGATATGCAATAATACTAACATAATAATGAATGCTAGCCTTTAGGCTCCAATAAAAGTGATACTAATATATGTATAGTACTATATATATTATATTTTATATATTCAGTAGTAATTATGTAGTATATACAATCTATGTTATATCCAGCAGTAATGATACTTGCTCTGGCAGATATGAAAATGGCCTGTGAACAGGAGAAGAAATCTCTGGAGGAAGAACTTGAGAAGCTCAGACTGTCACTGCAGGTAGAGATCCCTTATAGTGTCAGTACACATCCACCAGTAGCTCCACCTTTCACTTATAACGTCAGTACACATTCAGTACACATTCCCACCTTTCCATTGTACTGGCTGTAGTGATGATTCGTGTGTGTGGGTTATACCAGCCCATAGAGGAGGACATTATGAGTCTGAAAGTGGCGCTGGAGATGAAGAACCAGGAGATCAAAGATCAGCACGATCTTTTGGTCAAACTATATACTCTGTATGTATACTATATACTCTGTATGTAGTACCTGGTTTAACACTATATCCTCTGTATATATACTATATACTGTTTATGTAGTTCCTGGTTTAACACTATACCCTCAGCTTACTCTAGTCTGCAGATGTGAAGAAATTTAAACAGAATGTGTATCTGTGTATATGTGCGCACCTGTATGTGTCTGGTTGTAGTATTATTTAAAGGGTCAAATGGTCTCCATTGTGTGTCCAGGTTTAAGGCTACTTTGCTGGGCATGTGATTTGGACCCATCGGGTACGGAAGCCTTTCCGTCACGTGCTCGTTTTCCACGCCTTCAGCGCAGGTAGCCTGCGAATTTAAAACCGACGTGCATTTTATTCTTTTGCCCTTTTATCCTTTCATATCTCTCCGCTACCTTGGAGAAGAGAGACGCACGCGGGTAAATAAAATGTAAATATCTCTAAATATCTGTATAATATGTAAATAAAAGGAAGATGTGGTTGTGTAGTGTAGTCGTTTGATTATAAATAATCTCATAATAATTTTATCCACAAATTCTGATACATTTATACATGTTTATCTCTCTCTGTGTGTGTGTGTGTGTGTGTGGTTCTGTGTCACTAGTGGGGCCTGTGGCCCGATTGGAGTGTTTGCGGTGTGAGAAGGAGGAGTTGGAGAACAGTTTGTTGGAGCAGCTGAAGGAGTTGAGGTTGCAGAAGCAGAAGGAGCTGCAGGTTCTTCAGGAGATGCTGAAACACAAGCAGCAGGAGGAGACAGAGCTCCTGCAGAAACAGCAGGAGGAGGAGGAGCATAACAGGTCCCTCAAGGGTAAGTACTATGGAAATGCAATAATACTAACATAACTAATAATGAATGTTAGCCTTTAGGCTCCAATAAAAGTGATACTAATATATGTATAGTACTATATATATTATATTTTATATATTCAGTAGTAATTATGTAGTATATACAATCTGTGTTATATCCAGCAGTAATGATACTTGCTCTGGCAGATATGAAAATGGCCTGTGAACAGGAGAAGAAATCTCTGGAGGAAGAACTTGAGAAGCTCAGACTGTCACTGCAGGTAGAGATCCCTTATAGTGTCAGTACACATCCACCAGTAGCTCCACCTTTCACTTATAACGTCAGTACACATTCAGTACACATTCCCACCTTTCCATTGTACTGGCTGTAGTGATGATTCGTGTGTGTGTTATACCAGCCCATAGAGGAGGACATTATGAGTCTGAAAGTGGCGCTGGAGATGAAGAACCAGGAGATCAAAGATCAGCACGATCTTTTGGTCAAACTATATACTCTGTATGTAGTACCTGGTTTAACATTATATCCTCTGTTTATATATTATATACTGTTTATGTAGTACCTGGTTTAACACTATACCCTCAGCTTACTCTAGTCTGCAGATGTGAAGAAATTAAACAGAATGTGTATCTGTGTATATGTGCGCACCTGTATGTGTCTGGTTGTAGTATTATTTAAAGGGTCAAACTCCGTGAAGTGTGCCCAGGCCCAGAGCTACTTTGATGGGCATGATTCTGTGACCTCTTGGGCCTTGAAATGTGGTGCTTTGAATGATTTAAAGAGTGAAACGGTCTGAAGTGTGCCCACGTTTAAAGCAACCTTGCTGGGCATGACTGTGTGACCTCTTGGGCCAGGAAGTCTGTTTCTAGTTTTATTTAAACGGTCAAACTGCGTGAAGTGTGCCCAGGCCCAGAGCTACTTTGCTGGGCATGACTGTGTGACCTCTTGGGCCTGGAAGTCTGGTTGTAGTATGGTTTTAAAGGGTCAAATGTTCTCCATTGTGTGTCCAGGTTTAAGGCTACTTTGCTGGGCATGTGATTTGGACCCATCGGGTACGGAAGCCTTTCCGTCACGTGCTCGTTTTCCACGCCTTCAGCGCAAGTAGCCTGCGAATTTAAAACGGACGTGCATTTTATTCTTTTCCCCTTTTATCCTTTCATATCTCTCCGCTACCTTGGAGAAGAGAGACGCACGCGGGTAAATAAAATGTAAATATCTCTAAATATCTGTGTAATATGTAAATAAAAGGAAGATGTGGTTGTGTAGTGTAGTCGTTTGATTATAAATAATCTCATAATAATTTTATCCACAAATTCTTATACATTTATACATGTTTATCTCTCTCTGTGTGTGTGTGTGTGTGTGTGTGTGGTTCTGTGTCACTAGTGGGGCCTGTGGCCCGATTGGAGTGTTTGCGGTGTGAGAAGGAGGAGTTGGATAACAGTTTGTTGGAGCAGCTGAAGGAGTTGAGGTTGCAGAAGCAGAAGGAGCTGCAGGTTCTTCAGGAGATGCTGAAACACAAGCAGCAGGAGGAGACAGAGCTCCTGCAGAAACAGCAGGAGGAGGAGGAGCATAACAGGTCCATCAAGAGTAAGTACTATGGAAATGCAATAATACTAACATAACTAATAATGAATGTTAGCCTTTAGGCTCCAATAAAAGTGATACTAATATATGTATAGTACTATATATATTATATTTTATATATTCAGTAGTAATTATGTAGTATATACAATCTGTGTTATATCCAGCAGTAATGATACTTGCTCTGGCAGATATGAAAATGGCCTGTGAACAGGAGAAGAAATCTCTGGAGGAAGAACTTGAGAAGCTCAGACTGTCACTGCAGGTAGAGATCCCTTATAGTGTCAGTACACATCCACCAGTACCTCCACCTTTCACTTATAACGTCAGTAAACATTCAGTACACATTCCCACCTTTCCATTGTACTGGCTGTAGATATGATTCGTGTGTGTGTTATACCAGCCCATAGAGGAGGACATTATGAGTCTGAAAGTGGCGCTGGAGATGAAGAACCAGGAGATCAAAGATCAGCACGATCTTTTGGTCAAACTATATACTCTGTATGTATACTATATACTCTGTATGTAGTACCTGGTTTAACACTATATCCTCTGTATATATACTATATACTGTTTATGTAGTTCCTGGTTTAACACTATACCCTCAGCTTACTCTAGTCTGCAGATGTGAAGAAATTTAAACAGAATGTGTATCTGTGTATATGTGCGCACCTGTATGTGTCTGGTTGTAGTATTATTTAAAGGGTCAAATGGTCTCCATTGTGTGTCCAGGTTTAAGGCTACTTTGCTGGGCATGTGATTTGGACCCATCGGGTACGGAAGCCTTTCCGTCACGTGCTCGTTTTCCACGCCTTCAGCGCAGGTAGCCTGCGAATTTAAAACCGACGTGCATTTTATTCTTTTGCCCTTTTATCCTTTCATATCTCTCCGCTACCTTGGAGAAGAGAGACGCACGCGGGTAAATAAAATGTAAATATCTCTAAATATCTGTATAATATGTAAATAAAAGGAAGATGTGGTTGTGTAGTGTAGTCGTTTGATTATAAATAATCTCATAATAATTTTATCCACAAATTCTGATACATTTATACATGTTTATCTCTCTCTGTGTGTGTGTGTGTGTGTGTGGTTCTGTGTCACTAGTGGGGCCTGTGGCCCGATTGGAGTGTTTGCGGTGTGAGAAGGAGGAGTTGGAGAACAGTTTGTTGGAGCAGCTGAAGGAGTTGAGGTTGCAGAAGCAGAAGGAGCTGCAGGTTCTTCAGGAGATGCTGAAACACAAGCAGCAGGAGGAGACAGAGCTCCTGCAGAAACAGCAGGAGGAGGAGGAGCATAACAGGTCCCTCAAGGGTAAGTACTATGGAAATGCAATAATACTAACATAACTAATAATGAATGTTAGCCTTTAGGCTCCAATAAAAGTGATACTAATATATGTATAGTACTATATATATTATATTTTATATATTCAGTAGTAATTATGTAGTATATACAATCTGTGTTATATCCAGCAGTAATGATACTTGCTCTGGCAGATATGAAAATGGCCTGTGAACAGGAGAAGAAATCTCTGGAGGAAGAACTTGAGAAGCTCAGACTGTCACTGCAGGTAGAGATCCCTTATAGTGTCAGTACACATCCACCAGTAGCTCCACCTTTCACTTATAACGTCAGTACACATTCAGTACACATTCCCACCTTTCCATTGTACTGGCTGTAGTGATGATTCGTGTGTGTGTTATACCAGCCCATAGAGGAGGACATTATGAGTCTGAAAGTGGCGCTGGAGATGAAGAACCAGGAGATCAAAGATCAGCACGATCTTTTGGTCAAACTATATACTCTGTATGTAGTACCTGGTTTAACATTATATCCTCTGTTTATATATTATATACTGTTTATGTAGTACCTGGTTTAACACTATACCCTCAGCTTACTCTAGTCTGCAGATGTGAAGAAATTAAACAGAATGTGTATCTGTGTATATGTGCGCACCTGTATGTGTCTGGTTGTAGTATTATTTAAAGGGTCAAACTCCGTGAAGTGTGCCCAGGCCCAGAGCTACTTTGATGGGCATGATTCTGTGACCTCTTGGGCCTTGAAATGTGGTGCTTTGAATGATTTAAAGAGTGAAACGGTCTGAAGTGTGCCCACGTTTAAAGCAACCTTGCTGGGCATGACTGTGTGACCTCTTGGGCCAGGAAGTCTGTTTCTAGTTTTATTTAAACGGTCAAACTGCGTGAAGTGTGCCCAGGCCCAGAGCTACTTTGCTGGGCATGACTGTGTGACCTCTTGGGCCTGGAAGTCTGGTTGTAGTATGATTTTAAAGGGTCAAATGGTCTCCATTGTGTGTCCAGGTTTAAGGCTACTTTGCTGGGCATGTGATTTGGACCCATCGGGTACGGAAGCCTTTCCGTCACGTGCTCGTTTTCCACGCCTTCAGCGCAAGTAGCCTGCGAATTTAAAACGGACGTGCATTTTATTCTTTTCCCCTTTTATCCTTTCATATCTCTCCGCTACCTTGGAGAAGAGAGACGCACGCGGGTAAATAAAATGTAAATATCTCTAAATATCTGTGTAATATGTAAATAAAAGGAAGATGTGGTTGTGTAGTGTAGTCGTTTGATTATAAATAATCTCATAATATTTTTATCCACAAATTCTTATACATTTATACATGTTTATCTCTCTCTGTGTGTGTGTGTGTGTGTGTGTGTGTGGTTCTGTGTCACTAGTGGGGCCTGTGGCCCGATTGGAGTGTTTGCGGTGTGAGAAGGAGGAGTTGGATAACAGTTTGTTGGAGCAGCTGAAGGAGTTGAGGTTGCAGAAGCAGAAGGAGCTGCAGGTTCTTCAGGAGATGCTGAAACACAAGCAGCAGGAGGAGACAGAGCTCCTGCAGAAACAGCAGGAGGAGGAGGAGCATAACAGGTCCATCAAGAGTAAGTACTATGGAAATGCAATAATACTAACATAACTAATAATGAATGTTAGCCTTTAGGCTCCAATAAAAGTGATACTAATATATGTATAGTACTATATATATTATATTTTATATATTCAGTAGTAATTATGTAGTATATACAATCTGTGTTATATCCAGCAGTAATGATACTTGCTCTGGCAGATATGAAAATGGCCTGTGAACAGGAGAAGAAATCTCTGGAGGAAGAACTTGAGAAGCTCAGACTGTCACTGCAGGTAGAGATCCCTTATAGTGTCAGTACACATCCACCAGTACCTCCACCTTTCACTTATAACGTCAGTAAACATTCAGTACACATTCCCACCTTTCCATTGTACTGGCTGTAGATATGATTCGTGTGTGTGTTATACCAGCCCATAGAGGAGGACATTATGAGTCTGAAAGTGGCGCTGGAGATGAAGAACCAGGAGATCAAAGATCAGCACGATCTTTTGGTCAAACTATATACTCTGTATGTATACTATATACTCTGTATGTAGTACCTGGTTTAACACTATATCCTCTGTATATATACTATATACTGTTTATGTAGTTCCTGGTTTAACACTATACCCTCAGCTTACTCTAGTCTGCAGATGTGAAGAAATTTAAACAGAATGTGTATCTGTGTATATGTGCGCACCTGTATGTGTCTGGTTGTAGTATTATTTAAAGGGTCAAATGGTCTCCATTGTGTGTCCAGGTTTAAGGCTACTTTGCTGGGCATGTGATTTGGACCCATCGGGTACGGAAGCCTTTCCGTCACGTGCTCGTTTTCCACGCCTTCAGCGCAGGTAGCCTGCGAATTTAAAACCGACGTGCATTTTATTCTTTTGCCCTTTTATCCTTTCATATCTCTCCGCTACCTTGGAGAAGAGAGACGCACGCGGGTAAATAAAATGTAAATATCTCTAAATATCTGTATAATATGTAAATAAAAGGAAGATGTGGTTGTGTAGTGTAGTCGTTTGATTATAAATAATCTCATAATAATTTTATCCACAAATTCTGATACATTTATACATGTTTATCTCTCTCTGTGTGTGTGTGTGTGTGTGTGGTTCTGTGTCACTAGTGGGGCCTGTGGCCCGATTGGAGTGTTTGCGGTGTGAGAAGGAGGAGTTGGAGAACAGTTTGTTGGAGCAGCTGAAGGAGTTGAGGTTGCAGAAGCAGAAGGAGCTGCAGGTTCTTCAGGAGATGCTGAAACACAAGCAGCAGGAGGAGACAGAGCTCCTGCAGAAACAGCAGGAGGAGGAGGAGCATAACAGGTCCCTCAAGGGTAAGTACTATGGAAATGCAATAATACTAACATAACTAATAATGAATGTTAGCCTTTAGGCTCCAATAAAAGTGATACTAATATATGTATAGTACTATATATATTATATTTTATATATTCAGTAGTAATTATGTAGTATATACAATCTGTGTTATATCCAGCAGTAATGATACTTGCTCTGGCAGATATGAAAATGGCCTGTGAACAGGAGAAGAAATCTCTGGAGGAAGAACTTGAGAAGCTCAGACTGTCACTGCAGGTAGAGATCCCTTATAGTGTCAGTACACATCCACCAGTAGCTCCACCTTTCACTTATAACGTCAGTACACATTCAGTACACATTCCCACCTTTCCATTGTACTGGCTGTAGTGATGATTCGTGTGTGTGTTATACCAGCCCATAGAGGAGGACATTATGAGTCTGAAAGTGGCGCTGGAGATGAAGAACCAGGAGATCAAAGATCAGCACGATCTTTTGGTCAAACTATATACTCTGTATGTAGTACCTGGTTTAACATTATATCCTCTGTTTATATATTATATACTGTTTATGTAGTACCTGGTTTAACACTATACCCTCAGCTTACTCTAGTCTGCAGATGTGAAGAAATTAAACAGAATGTGTATCTGTGTATATGTGCGCACCTGTATGTGTCTGGTTGTAGTATTATTTAAAGGGTCAAACTCCGTGAAGTGTGCCCAGGCCCAGAGCTACTTTGATGGGCATGATTCTGTGACCTCTTGGGCCTTGAAATGTGGTGCTTTGAATGATTTAAAGAGTGAAACGGTCTGAAGTGTGCCCACGTTTAAAGCAACCTTGCTGGGCATGACTGTGTGACCTCTTGGGCCAGGAAGTCTGTTTCTAGTTTTATTTAAACGGTCAAACTGCGTGAAGTGTGCCCAGGCCCAGAGCTACTTTGCTGGGCATGACTGTGTGACCTCTTGGGCCTGGAAGTCTGGTTGTAGTATGATTTTAAAGGGTCAAATGGTCTCCATTGTGTGTCCAGGTTTAAGGCTACTTTGCTGGGCATGTGATTTGGACCCATCGGGTACGGAAGCCTTTCCGTCACGTGCTCGTTTTCCACGCCTTCAGCGCAAGTAGCCTGCGAATTTAAAACGGACGTGCATTTTATTCTTTTCCCCTTTTATCCTTTCATATCTCTCCGCTACCTTGGAGAAGAGAGACGCACGCGGGTAAATAAAATGTAAATATCTCTAAATATCTGTGTAATATGTAAATAAAAGGAAGATGTGGTTGTGTAGTGTAGTCGTTTGATTATAAATAATCTCATAATATTTTTATCCACAAATTCTTATACATTTATACATGTTTATCTCTCTCTGTGTGTGTGTGTGTGTGTGTGTGTGTGGTTCTGTGTCACTAGTGGGGCCTGTGGCCCGATTGGAGTGTTTGCGGTGTGAGAAGGAGGAGTTGGATAACAGTTTGTTGGAGCAGCTGAAGGAGTTGAGGTTGCAGAAGCAGAAGGAGCTGCAGGTTCTTCAGGAGATGCTGAAACACAAGCAGCAGGAGGAGACAGAGCTCCTGCAGAAACAGCAGGAGGAGGAGGAGCATAACAGGTCCATCAAGAGTAAGTACTATGGAAATGCAATAATACTAAAATAACTAATAATGAATGTTAGCCTTTAGGCTCCAATAAAAGTGATACTAATATATGTATAGTACTATATATATTATATTTTATATATTCAGTAGTAATTATGTAGTATATACAATCTGTGTTATATCCAGCAGTAATGATACTTGCTCTGGCAGATATGAAAATGGCCTGTGAACAGGAGAAGAAATCTCTGGAGGAAGAACTTGAGAAGCTCAGACTGTCACTGCAGGTAGAGATCCCTTATAGTGTCAGTACACATCCACCAGTACCTCCACCTTTCACTTATAACGTCAGTACACATTCAGTACACATTCCCACCTTTCCATTGTACTGGCTGTAGATATGATTCGTGTGTGTGTTATACCAGCCCATAGAGGAGGACATTATGAGTCTGAAAGTGGCGCTGGAGATGAAGAACCAGGAGATCAAAGATCAGCACGATCTTTTGGTCAAACTATATACTCTGTATGTATACTATATACTCTGTATGTAGTACCTGGTTTAACACTATATCCTCTGTATATATACTATATACTGTTTATGTAGTTCCTGGTTTAACACTATACCCTCAGCTTACTCTAGTCTGCAGATGTGAAGAAATTTAAACAGAATGTGTATCTGTGTATATGTGCGCACCTGTATGTGTCTGGTTGTAGTATTATTTAAAGGGTCAAATGGTCTCCATTGTGTGTCCAGGTTTAAGGCTACTTTGCTGGGCATGTGATTTGGACCCATCGGGTACGGAAGCCTTTCCGTCACGTGCTCGTTTTCCAAGCCTTCAGCGCAGGTAGCCTGCGAATTTAAAACCGACGTGCATTTTATTCTTTTCCCCTTTTATCCTTTCATATCTCTCCGCTACCTTGGAGAAGAGAGACGCACGCGGGTAAATAAAATGTAAATATCTGTAAATATCTGTATAATATGTAAATAAAAGGAAGAAGTGGTTGTGTAGTGTAGTCGTTTCATTATAAATAATCTCATAATAATTTTATCCACAAATTCTTATACATTTATACATGTTTATCTCTCTCTTTGTGTGTGTGTGTGTGTGTGTGTGTGTGTGTGTGTGTGTGTGTGTGTCTGTGTGTGTGTGTGTGTGGTTCTGTGTCACTAGTGGGGCCTGTGGCCCGATTGGAGTGTTTGCGGTGTGAGAAGGAGGAGTTGGAGAACAGTTTGTTGGAGCAGCTGAAGGAGTTGAGGTTGCAGAAGCAGAAGGAGCTGCAGGTTCTTCAGGAGATGCTGAAACACAAGCAGCAGGAGGAGACAGAGCTCCTGCAGAAACAGCAGGAGGAGGAGGAGCATAACAGGTCCCTCAAGTGTAAGTACTATGGAAATGCAATAATACTAACATAACTAATAATGAATGTTAGCCTTTAGGCTCCAATAAAAGTGATACTAATATATGTATAGTACTATATATATTATATTTTATATATTCAGTAGTAATTATGTAGTATATACAATCTGTGTTATATCCAGCAGTAATGATACTTGCTCTGGCAGATATGAAAATGGCCTGTGAACAGGAGAAGAAATCTCTGGAGGAAGAACTTGAGAAGCTCAGACTGTCACTGCAGGTAGAGATCCCTTATAGTGTCAGTACACATCCACCAGTAGCTCCACCTTTCACTTATAACGTCAGTACACATTCAGTACACATTCCCACCTTTCCATTGTACTGGCTGTAGTGATGATTCGTGTGTGTGTTATACCAGCCCATAGAGGTGGACATTATGAGTCTGAAAGTGGCGCTGGAGATGAAGAACCAGGAGATCAAAGATCAGCACGATCTTTTGGTCAAACTATATACTCTGTATGTATACTATATACTCTGTATGTAGTACCTGGTTTAACACTATATCCTCTGTATATATACTATATACTGTTTATGTAGTACCTGGTTTAACACTATACCCTCAGCTTACTCTAGTCTGCAGATGTGAAGAAATTTAAACAGAATGTGTATCTGTGTATATGTGCGCACCTGTATGTGTCTGGTTGTAGTATTATTTAAAGGGTCAAACTGCGTGAAGTGTGCCCAGGCCCAGAGCTACTTTGATGGGCATGATTCTGTGACCTCTTGGGCCTTGAAATGTGGTGCTTTGAATGATTTAAAGAGTGAAACGGTCTGAAGTGTGCCCACGTTTAAAGCAACCTTGCTGGGCATGACTGTGTGACCTCTTGGGCCAGGAAGTCTGTTTCTAGTTTTATTTAAACGGTCAAACTGCGTGAAGTGTGCCCATGCCCAGAGCTACTTTGCTGGGCATGACTGTGTGACCTCTTGGGCCTGGAAGTCTGGTTGTAGTATGATTTTAAAGGGTCAAATGGTCTCCATTGTGTGTCCAGGTTTAAGGCTACTTTGCTGGGCATGTGATTTGGACCCATCGGGTACGGAAGCCTTTCCGTCACGTGCTCGTTTTCCACGCCTTAAGCGCAAGTAGCCTGCGAATTTAAAACGGACGTGCATTTTATTCTTTTCCCCTTTTATCCTTTCATATCTCTCCGCTACCTTGGAGAAGAGAGACGCACGCGGGTAAATAAAATGTAAATATCTCTAAATATCTGTATAATATGTAAATAAAAGGAAGATGTGGTTGTGTAGTGTAGTCGTTTGATTATAAATAATCTCATAATAATTTTATCCACAAATTCTTATACATTTATACATGTTTATCTCTCTCTGTGTGTGTGTGTGTTTGTGGTTCTGTGTCACTAGTGGGGCCTGTGGCCCGATTGGAGTGTTTGCGGTGTGAGAAGGAGGAGTTGGAGAACAGTTTGTTGGAGCAGCTGAAGGAGTTGAGGTTGCAGAAGCAGAAGGAGCTGCAGGTTCTTCAGGAGATGCTGAAACACAAGCAGCAGGAGGAGACAGAGCTCCTGCAGAAACAGCAGGAGGAGGAGGAGCATAACAGGTCCCTCAAGTGTAAGTACTATGGAAATGCAATAATACTAACATAACTAATAATGAATGTTAGCCTTTAGGCTCCAATAAAAGTGATACTAATATATGTATAGTACTATATATATTATATTTTATATATTCAGTAGTAATTATGTAGTATATATAATCTGTGTTATATCCAGCAGTAATGATACTTGCTCTGGCAGATATGAAAATGGCCTGTGAACAGGAGAAGAAATCTCTGGAGGAAGAACTTGAGAAGCTCAGACTGTCACTGCAGGTAGAGATCCCTTATAGTGTCAGTACACATCCACCAGTAGCTCCACCTTTCACTTATAACATCAGTACACATTCAGTACACATTCCCACCTTTCCATTGTACTGGCTGTAGTGATGATTCGTGTGTGTGTTATACCAGCCCATAGAGGTGGACATTATGAGTCTGAAAGTGGCGCTGGAGATGAAGAACCAGGAGATCAAAGATCAGCACGATCTTTTGGTCAAACTATATACTCTGTATGTATACTATATACTCTGTATGTAGTACCTGGTTTAACACTATATCCTCTGTATATATACTATATACTGTTTATGTAGTACCTGGTTTAACACTATACCCTCAGCTTACTCTAGTCTTCAGATGTGAAGAAATTTAAACAGAATGTGTATCTGTGTATATGTGCGCACCTGTATGTGTCTGGTTGTCTTATTATTTAAAGGGTCAAACTGCGTGAAGTGTGCCCAGGCCCAGAGCTACTTTGATGGGCATGATTCAGTGACCTCTTGGGCCTTGAAATGTGGTGCTTTGAATGATTTAAAGAGTGAAACGGTCTGAAGTGTGCCCACGTTTAAAGCAACCTTGCTGGGCATGACTGTGTGACCTCTTGGGCCAGGAAGTCTGTTTCTAGTTTTATTTAAACGGTCAAACTGCGTGAAGTGTGCCCAGGCCCAGAGGTACTTTGCTGGGCATGACTGTGTGACCTCTTGGGCCTGGAAGTCTGCTTGTAGTATGATTTTAAAGGGTCAAATGGTCTCCATTGTGTGTCCAGGTTTAAGGCTACTTTGTTGGGCATGTGATTTGGACCCATCGGGTACGGAAGCCTTTCCGTCACGTGCTCGTTTTTCACGCCTTCAGCGCAGGTAGCCTGCGAATTTAAAACCGACGTGCATTTTATTCTTTTCCCCTTTTATACTTTCATATCTCTCCGCTACCTTGGAGAAGAGAGACGCACGCGGGTAAATAAAATGTAAATATCTGTAAATATCTGTATAATATGTAAATAAAAGGATGAAGTGGTTGTGTAGTGTAGTCGTTTGATTATAAATAATCTCATAATAATTTTATCCACAAATTATTATACATTTATACATGTTTATCTCTCTCTTTGTGTGTGTGTGTGTGTGTGTGTGTGTGTGTGTGTGTGTGTGTGTGTGTGTGTGTGTCTGTGTGTCTGTGTGTGCGTGTGTGTGGTTCTGTGTCACTAGTGGGGCCTGTGGCCCGATTGGAGTGTTTGCGGTGTGAGAAGGAGGAGTTGGAGAACAGTTTGTTGGAGCAGCTGAAGGAGTTGAGGTTGCAGAAGCAGAAGGAGCTGCAGGTTCTTCAGGAGATGCTGAAACACAAGCAGCAGGAGGAGACAGAGCTCCTGCAGAAACAGCAGGAGGAGGAGGAGCATAACAGGTCCCTCAAGGGTAAGTACTATGGAAATGCAATAATACTAACATAACTAATAATGAATGTTAGCCTTTAGGCTCCAATAAAAGTGATACTAATATATGTATAGTACTATATATATTATATTTTATATATTCAGTAGTAATTATGTAGTATATACAATCTGTGTTACATCCAGCAGTAATGATACTTGCTCTGGCAGATATGAAAATGGCCTGTGAACAGGAGAAGAAATCTCTGGAGGAAGAACTTGAGAAGCTCAGACTGTCACTGCAGGTAGAGATCCCTTATAGTGTCAGTACACATCCACCAGTAGCTCCACCTTTCACTTATAACGTCAGTACACATTCAGTACACATTCCCACCTTTCCATTGTACTGGCTGTAGTGATGATTCGTGTGTGTGTTATACCAGCCCATAGAGGAGGACATTATGAGTCTGAAAGTGGCGCTGGAGATGAAGAACCAGGAGATCAAAGATCAGCACGATCTTTTGGTCAAACTATATAGTCTGTATGTAGTACCTGGTTTAACATTATATCCTCTGTATATATACTATATACTGTTTATGTAGTACCTGGTTTAACACTATACCCTCAGCTTACTCTAGTCTGCAGATGTGAAGAAATTAAACAGAATGTGTATCTGTGTATATGTGCGCACCTGTATGTGTCTGGTTGTAGTATTATTTAAAGGGTCAAACTGCATGAAGTCTGCCCAGGCCCAGAGCTACTTTGATGGGCATGATTCTGCGACCTCTTGGGCCTTGAAATGTGGTGCTTTGAATGATTTAAAGAGTGAAACGGTCTGAAGTGTGCCCACGTTTAAAGCATCCTTGCTGGGCATGACTGTGTGACCTCTTGGGCCAGGAAGTCTGTTTCTACT
This sequence comes from Electrophorus electricus, assembly GCF_041902795.1. Classification (NCBI taxonomy): domain Eukaryota; kingdom Metazoa; phylum Chordata; class Actinopteri; order Gymnotiformes; family Gymnotidae; genus Electrophorus; species Electrophorus electricus. The sequence goes on from NW_027658410.1 coordinate 150,602, forward strand.
TTTATTTAAACGGTCAAACTGCGTGAAGTGTGCCCATGCCCAGAGCTACTTTGCTGGGCATGACTGTGTGACCTCTTGGGCCTGGAAGTCTGGTTGTAGTATGATTTTAAAGGGTCAAATGGTCTCCATTGTGTGTCCAGGTTTAAGGTTACTTTGCTTGGCATGTGATTTGGACCCATCGGGTACGGAAGCCTTTCCGTCACGTGCTCATTTTCCACGCCTTCAGCGCAGGTAGCCTGCGAATTTAAAACCGACGTGCATTTTATTCTTTTCCCCTTTTATCCTTTCATATCTCTCCGCTACCTTGGAGAAGAGAGACGCACGCGGGTAAATAAAATGTAAATATCTGTAAATATCTGTATAATATGTAAATAAAAGGAAGAAGTGAATTATGTAGTATATACTATCTGTGTTATATCCAGCAGTAATGATACTTGCTCTGGCAGATATGAAAATGGCCTGTGAACAGGAGAAGAAATCTCTGGAGGAAGAACTTGAGAAGCACAGACTGTCACTGCAGGTAGAGATCCCTTATAGTGTCAGTACACATCCACCAGTACCTCCACCTTTCACTTATAACGTCAGTACACATTCAGTACACATTCCCACCTTTCCATTGTACTGGCTGTAGTGATGATTCGTGTGTGTGTTATACCAGCCCATAGAGGAGGACATTATGAGTCTGAAAGTGGCGCTGGAGATGAAGAACCAGGAGATCAAAGATCAGCACGATCTTTTGGTCAAACTATATACTCTGTATGTATACTATATACTCTGTATGTCGTACCTGGTTTAACACTATATCCTCTGTATATATACTATATACTGTTTATGTAGTACCTGGTTTAACACTATACCCTCAGCTTACTCTAGTCTGCAGATGTGAAGAAATTAAACAGAATGTGTATCTGTGTATATGTGCGCACCTGTATGTGTCTGGTTGTAGTATTATTTAAAGGGTCAAACTGCATGAAGTGTGCCCAGGCCCAGAGCTACTTTGCTGTGCATGACTGTGTGACCTCTAGGCCCTGGAAGTCTGGTGGTAGTAGTAGTATGATTTAAAGGCACAAAGTGATTGAAGTGTGCCCAGGCCCAGAGCTACTTTGCTGGGCATGACTGTGTGACCTCTTGGGCCAGGAAGTCTGTTTCTAGTTTTATTTAAACGGTCAAACTGCGTGAAGTGTGCCCAGGCCCAGACCTACTTTGCTGGGCATGACTGTGTGACCTCTTGGGCCTGGAAGTCTGGTTGTAGTATAATTTTAAAGGGTCAAATGGTCTCCATTGTGTGTCCAGGTTTAAGGCTACTTTGATGGGCATGTGATTTGGACCCATCGGGTACGGAAGCCTTTCGGTCACGTGCTCGTTTTCCACGCCTTCAGTGCAGGTAGCCTGCGAATTTAAAACCGACGTGCATTTTATTCTTTTCCCCTTTTATCCTTTCATATCTCTCCGCTACCTTGGAGAAGAGAGACGCACGCGGGTAAATAAAATGTAAATATCTGTATAATATGTAAATAAAAGGAAGAAGTGGTTGTGTAGTGTAGTCGTTTGATTATAAATAATCTCATAATAATTTTATCCACAAATTCTCTATTTTATCGTTTTTTCCTGATCAATAATAGAAAAAAAAGGAAAAAAAAGATGAACAGCACCCTCTAGCGATGAACCTCAATTATTTCAAGATAACTGTAAAACATGGCTAGGTTAAGTCGGCGTTAGAACAAAAAATGCTCAGATTAACTTGTGTCTCATGGCACGCAGCTGAGTTTAAAATTAAACACAATGAAATCAAATTAAATTGACCCAGCTGCAACAGGCTCAGCAACCACATTTTATTTCACTGATTGGTCAGTTAGCCAGGCTATACAAAACAGGCTATTGTTAGAAATTCTGCACATGTGCTTCGCTTAGCTTCACATCTCACACTGCTTATAATTATAAGATAAGGTATCCACGTTCGTAATAACGTGGTGAAATCTGCCAAAAAGGGTGAGACTGAGCATAATAAGTAATAAGACAATCTGAGCACTTAGTCCACATATTTCTAAATGAGAAGAAAAAGTTCCTCCAAACAATATAAGGCACACAATTCTATATGGGAAAACAGTTACAGTTGTCATTAAGAGAAGCACTACTCATTACACAGATGTCAATAACCGTCCTAATATTAATAGTTCAACAGTCTTCCTCTGTCTATTATACGCACTGTACACATGTTAAATATCTGCCTTGAAATGACAATGAAATGACTTCCGGGCGCACTGAAAATTGTTATATACACACAGACACCCCCATACCAACATAAGCATAGTGCAACTCTTTGTTTACGCACCAGAGATTGAGTGGGCAAGTGCGTGTATATGCGAGTTTAAATTATTATACACAAATGTAAGTAGTAGGCTATTTATGTGAAAATGTTTCATATGTATGTACAAGTAGTGTTTCCCTGATTTCTCCCTAAATGGCCCCTCATAGTTCAGCAGTAATGAGGCTAGTTAGATTTTGCTCAGAATTAAGTACACTTTGGGATGTTATACGTATCACAGTCTCCGGTGAGCCGTACATGGTTGATCAATCCAGGTTGAGGTAGAGTCACTGCATTAATGACACGTCTGTTTGCATTGCCAGTTGTTGCTATGGCAGCAATGAAATTAGGAAATTCAAAGAAAAACAACTCATCTACGCTCTTGGAACTTTAGAACCCCATATGTCCTGTGGCCCGATGTCACACGTGAGGGGAATCCCATGAACACCTTTACAGATCAGTCTGTGGAAAGACACTGAAGAAGACAGAGGAAAAATGAGGCGTTTCTGGAGATGGTGTGCTGGACGCATCGAGGACGAATACACAGACACAAAGGATGTGGAGGGTAAATGTAAATATAATGCCACTCACACCTGCGGTTGCTGGTGCTGGCACTCATACCTGTGGTTAAAATTCCTTTTTTGTCTTTAGCGCTGCATTGTCGCCTCTATCTCCCAATAATTCATACTCGAGGCTTTAGAAATCTAAGTTTTTGGGGGGTATATGCCATTTCCTGTTATTTGTGCAGAATACACACACTTTCACTTTGGAATCCACAAAGTTTTATAAATGAGGTCCCTGAATAACATCTATCTATTTCTACACTATATGGCTTGCTAATTTGTGTGTGTGTGTGTGTGTGTGTGTGTGTGTGTGTGTTATACCAGCCCATAGAGGAGGACAAGAGTCTGAAAGTGGTGCTGGAGATGAAGAACCAGGAGATCAAAGATCAGCACGATCTTTTGGTAAAACTATATACTCTGTATGTAGTACCTGGTTTAACATTATATCCTCTGTATATATATTATATACTGTTTATGTAGTACCTGGTTTAACACTATACCCTCAGCTTACTCTAGTCTGCAGATGTGAAGAAATTAAACAGAATGTGTATCTGTGTATATGTGCGCACCTGTATGTGTCTGGTTGTAGTATTATTTAAAGGGTCAAATGGTCTCCATTGTGTGTCCAGGTTTAAGGCTACTTTGCTGGGCATGTGATTTGGACCCATCGGGTACGGAAGCCTTTCCGTCACGTGCTCGTTTTCCACGCCTTCAGCGCAGGTAGCCTGCGAATTTAAAACCGACGTGCATTTTATTCTTTTCCCCTTTTATCCTTTCATATCTCTCCGCTACCTTGGAGAAGAGAGACGCACGCGGGTAAATAAAATGTAAATATCTGTAAATATCTGTATAATATGTAAATAAAAGGAAGATGTGGTTGTGTAGTGTAGTCGTTTGATTATAAATAATCTCATAATAATTTTATCCACAAATTCTTATACATTTATACATGTTTATCTCTCTGTGTGTGTGTGTGTGTGTGTGGTTCTGTGTCACTAGTGGGGCCTGTGGCCCGATTGGAGTGTTTGCGGTGTGAGAAGGAGGAGTTGGAGAACAGTTTGTTGGAGCAGCTGAAGGAGTTGAGGTTGCAGAAGCAGAAGGAGCTGCAGGTTCTTCAGGAGATGCTGAAACACAAGCAGCAGGAGGAGACAGAGCTCCTGCAGAAACAGCAGGAGGAGGAGGAGCATAACAGGTCCATCAAGAGTAAGTACTATGGAAATGCAATAATACTAACATAACTAATAATGAATGCTAGCCTTTAGGCTCCAATAAAAGTGATACTAATATATGTATAGTACTATATATATTATATTTTATATATTCAGTAGTAATTATGTAGTATATACAATCTATGTTATATCCAGCAGTAATGATACTTGCTCTGGCAGATATGAAAATGGCCTGTGAACAGGAGAAGAAATCTCTGGAGGAAGAACTTGAGAAGCTCAGACTGTCACTGCAGGTAGAGATCCCTTATAGTGTCAGTACACATCCACCAGTACCTCCACCTTTCACTTATAACGTCAGTACACATTCAGTACACATTCCCACCTTTCCATTGTACTGGCTGTAGTGATGATTCGTATGTGTGGGTTATACCAGCCCATAGAGGAGGACATTATGAGTCTGAAAGTGGCGCTGGAGATGAAGAACCAGGAGATCAAAGATCAGCACGATCTTTTGGACAAACTATATACTCTGTATGTATACTATATACTCTGTATGTAGTACCTGGTTTAACACTATATCCTCTGTATATATACTATATACTGTTTATGTAGTACCTGGTTTAACACTATACCCTCAGCTTACTCTAGTCTGCAGATGTGAAGAAATTAAACAGAATGTGTATCTGTGTATATGTGCGCACCTGTATGTGTCTGGTTGTAGTATTATTTAAAGGGTCAAACTCCGTAAAGTGTGCCCAGGCCCAGAGCTACTTTGATGGGCATGATTCTGTGACCTCTTGGGCCTTGAAATGTGGTGCTTTGAATGATTTAAAGAGTGAAACGGTCTGAAGTGTGCCCACGTTTAAAGCAACCTTGCTGGGCATGACTGTGTGACCTCTTGGGCCAGGAAGTCTGTTTCTAGTTTTATTTAAACGGTCAAACTGCGTGAAGTGTGCCCAGGCCCAGAGCTACTTTGCTGGGCATGACTGTGTGACCTCTTGGGCCTGGAAGTCTGGTTGTAGTATGATTTTAAAGGGTCAAATGGTCTCCATTGTGTGTCCAGGTTTAAGGCTACTTTGCTGGGCATGTGATTTGGACCCATCGGGTACGGAAGCCTTTCCGTCACGTGCTCGTTTTCCACGCCTTCAGCGCAGGTAGCCTGCGAATTTAAAACCGACGTGCATTTTATTCTTTTCCCCTTTTATCCTTTCATATCTCTCCGCTACCTTGGAGAAGAGAGACGCACGCGGGTAAATAAAATGTAAATATCTGTAAATATCTGTATAATATGTAAATAAAAGGAAGATGTGGTTGTGTAGTGTAGTCGTTTGATTATAAATAATCTCATAATAATTTTATCCACAAATTCTTATACATTTATACATGTTTATCTCTCTGTGTGTGTGTGTGTGTGTGTGGTTCTGTGTCACTAGTGGGGCCTGTGGCCCGATTGGAGTGTTTGCGGTGTGAGAAGGAGGAGTTGGAGAACAGTTTGTTGGAGCAGCTGAAGGAGTTGAGGTTGCAGAAGCAGAAGGAGCTGCAGGTTCTTCAGGAGATGCTGAAACACAAGCAGCAGGAGGAGACAGAGCTCCTGCAGAAACAGCAGGAGGAGGAGGAGCATAACAGGTCCATCAAGAGTAAGTACTATGGAAATGCAATAATACTAACATAACTAATAATGAATGCTAGCCTTTAGGCTCCAATAAAAGTGATACTAATATATGTATAGTACTATATATATTATATTTTATATATTCAGTAGTAATTATGTAGTATATACAATCTATGTTATATCCAGCAGTAATGATACTTGCTCTGGCAGATATGAAAATGGCCTGTGAACAGGAGAAGAAATCTCTGGAGGAAGAACTTGAGAAGCTCAGACTGTCACTGCAGGTAGAGATCCCTTATAGTGTCAGTACACATCCACCAGTACCTCCACCTTTCACTTATAACGTCAGTACACATTCAGTACACATTCCCACCTTTCCATTGTACTGGCTGTAGTGATGATTCGTATGTGTGGGTTATACCAGCCCATAGAGGAGGACATTATGAGTCTGAAAGTGGCGCTGGAGATGAAGAACCAGGAGATCAAAGATCAGCACGATCTTTTGGACAAACTATATACTCTGTATGTATACTATATACTCTGTATGTAGTACCTGGTTTAACACTATATCCTCTGTATATATACTATATACTGTTTATGTAGTACCTGGTTTAACACTATACCCTCAGCTTACTCTAGTCTGCAGATGTGAAGAAATTAAACAGAATGTGTATCTGTGTATATGTGCGCACCTGTATGTGTCTGGTTGTAGTATTATTTAAAGGGTCAAACTCCGTAAAGTGTGCCCAGGCCCAGAGCTACTTTGATGGGCATGATTCTGTGACCTCTTGGGCCTTGAAATGTGGTGCTTTGAATGATTTAAAGAGTGAAACGGTCTGAAGTGTGCCCACGTTTAAAGCAACCTTGCTGGGCATGACTGTGTGACCTCTTGGGCCAGGAAGTCTGTTTCTAGTTTTATTTAAACGGTCAAACTGCGTGAAGTGTGCCCAGGCCCAGAGCTACTTTGCTGGGCATGACTGTGTGACCTCTTGGGCCTGGAAGTCTGGTTGTAGTATGATTTTAAAGGGTCAAATGGTCTCCATTGTGTGTCCAGGTTTAAGGCTACTTTGCTGGGCATGTGATTTGGACCCATCGGGTACGGAAGCCTTTCCGTCACGTGCTCGTTTTCCACGCCTTCAGCGCAGGTAGCCTGCGAATTTAAAACCGACGTGCATTTTATTCTTTTCCCCTTTTATCCTTTCATATCTCTCCGCTACCTTGGAGAAGAGAGACGCACGCGGGTAAATAAAATGTAAATATCTGTAAATATCTGTATAATATGTAAATAAAAGGAAGATATGGTTGTGTAGTGTAGTCGTTTGATTATAAATAATCTCATAATAATTTTATCCACAAATTCTTATACATTTATACATGTTTATCTCTCTCTGTGTGTGTGTGTGTGTGGTTCTGTGTCACTAGTGGGGCCTGTGGCCCGATTGGAGTGTTTGCGGTGTGAGAAGGAGGAGTTGGAGAACAATTTGTTGGAGCAGCTGAAGGAGTTGAGGTTGCAGAAGCAGAAGGAGCTGCAGGTTCTTCAGGAGATGCTGAAACACAAGCAGCAGGAGGAGACAGAGCTCCTGCAGAAACAGCAGGAGGAGGAGGAGCATAACAGGTCCATCAAGAGTAAGTACTATGGAAATGCAATAATACTAACATAACTAATAATGAATGTTAGCCTTTAGGCTCCAATAAAAGTGATACTAATATATGTATAGTACTATATATATTATATTTTATATATTCAGTAGTAATTATGTAGTATATATAATCTGTGTTATATCCAGCAGTAATGATACTTGCTCTGGCAGATATGAAAATGGCCTGTGAACAGGAGAAGAAATCTCTGGAGGAAGAACTTGAGAAGCTCAGACTGTCACTGCAGGTAGAGATCCCTTATAGTGTCAGTACACATCCACCAGTACCTCCACCTTTCACTTATAACGTCAGTACACATTCAGTACACATTCCCACCTTTCCATTGTACTGGCTGTAGTGATGATTCGTATGTGTGGGTTATACCAGCCCATAGAGGAGGACATTATGAGTCTGAAAGTGGCGCTGGAGATGAAGAACCAGGAGATCAAAGATCAGCACGATCTTTTGGACAAACTATATACTCTGTATGTATACTATATACTCTGTATGTAGTACCTGGTTTAACACTATATCCTCTGTATATATACTATATACTGTTTATGTAGTACCTGGTTTAACACTATACCCTCAGCTTACTCTAGTCTGCAGATGTGAAGAAATTAAACAGAATGTGTATCTGTGTATATGTGCGCACCTGTATGTGTCTGGTTGTAGTATTATTTAAAGGGTCAAACTCCGTAAAGTGTGCCCAGGCCCAGAGCTACTTTGATGGGCATGATTCTGTGACCTCTTGGGCCTTGAAATGTGGTGCTTTGAATGATTTAAAGAGTGAAACGGTCTGAAGTGTGCCCACGTTTAAAGCAACCTTGCTGGGCATGACTGTGTGACCTCTTGGGCCAGGAAGTCTGTTTCTAGTTTTATTTAAACGGTCAAACTGCGTGAAGTGTGCCCAGGCCCAGAGCTACTTTGCTGGGCATGACTGTGTGACCTCTTGGGCCTGGAAGTCTGGTTGTAGTATGATTTTAAAGGGTCAAATGGTCTCCATTGTGTGTCCAGGTTTAAGGCTACTTTGCTGGGCATGTGATTTGGACCCATCGGGTACGGAAGCCTTTCCGTCACGTGCTCGTTTTCCACGCCTTCAGCGCAGGTAGCCTGCGAATTTAAAACCGACGTGCATTTTATTCTTTTCCCCTTTTATCCTTTCATATCTCTCCGCTACCTTGGAGAAGAGAGACGCACGCGGGTAAATAAAATGTAAATATCTGTAAATATCTGTATAATATGTAAATAAAAGGAAGATATGGTTGTGTAGTGTAGTCGTTTGATTATAAATAATCTCATAATAATTTTATCCACAAATTCTTATACATTTATACATGTTTATCTCTCTCTGTGTGTGTGTGTGTGTGGTTCTGTGTCACTAGTGGGGCCTGTGGCCCGATTGGAGTGTTTGCGGTGTGAGAAGGAGGAGTTGGAGAACAATTTGTTGGAGCAGCTGAAGGAGTTGAGGTTGCAGAAGCAGAAGGAGCTGCAGGTTCTTCAGGAGATGCTGAAACACAAGCAGCAGGAGGAGACAGAGCTCCTGCAGAAACAGCAGGAGGAGGAGGAGCATAACAGGTCCATCAAGAGTAAGTACTATGGAAATGCAATAATACTAACATAACTAATAATGAATGTTAGCCTTTAGGCTCCAATAAAAGTGATACTAATATATGTATAGTACTATATATATTATATTTTATATATTCAGTAGTAATTATGTAGTATATACAATCTGTGTTATATCCAGCAGTAATGATACTTGCTCTGGCAGATATGAAAATGGCCTGTGAACAGGAGAAGAAATCTCTGGAGGAAGAACTTGAGAAGCTCAGACTGTCACTGCAGGTAGAGATCCCTTATAGTGTCAGTACACATCCACCAGTACCTCCACCTTTCACTTATAACGTCAGTACACATTCAGTACACATTCCCACCTTTCCATTGTACTGGCTGTAGTGATGATTCGTATGTGTGGGTTATACCAGCCCATAGAGGAGGACATTATGAGTCTGAAAGTGGCGCTGGAGATGAAGAACCAGGAGATCAAAGATCAGCACGATCTTTTGGACAAACTATATACTCTGTATGTATACTATATACTCTGTATGTAGTACCTGGTTTAACACTATATCCTCTGTATATATACTATATACTGTTTATGTAGTACCTGGTTTAACACTATACCCTCAGCTTACTCTAGTCTGCAGATGTGAAGAAATTAAACAGAATGTGTATCTGTGTATATGTGCGCACCTGTATGTGTCTGGTTGTAGTATTATTTAAAGGGTCAAACTCCGTAAAGTGTGCCCAGGCCCAGAGCTACTTTGATGGGCATGATTCTGTGACCTCTTGGGCCTTGAAATGTGGTGCTTTGAATGATTTAAAGAGTGAAACGGTCTGAAGTGTGCCCACGTTTAAAGCAACCTTGCTGGGCATGACTGTGTGACCTCTTGGGCCAGGAAGTCTGTTTCTAGTTTTATTTAAACGGTCAAACTGCGTGAAGTGTGCCCAGGCCCAGAGCTACTTTGCTGGGCATGACTGTGTGACCTCTTGGGCCTGGAAGTCTGGTTGTAGTATGATTTTAAAGGGTCAAATGGTCTCCATTGTGTGTCCAGGTTTAAGGCTACTTTGCTGGGCATGTGATTTGGACCCATCGGGTACGGAAGCCTTTCCGTCACGTGCTCGTTTTCCACGCCTTCAGCGCAGGTAGCCTGCGAATTTAAAACCGACGTGCATTTTATTCTTTTCCCCTTTTATCCTTTCATATCTCTCCGCTACCTTGGAGAAGAGAGACGCACGCGGGTAAATAAAATGTAAATATCTGTAAATATCTGTATAATATGTAAATAAAAGGAAGATATGGTTGTGTAGTGTAGTCGTTTGATTATAAATAATCTCATAATAATTTTATCCACAAATTCTTATACATTTATACATGTTTATCTCTCTCTGTGTGTGTGTGTGTGTGGTTCTGTGTCACTAGTGGGGCCTGTGGCCCGATTGGAGTGTTTGCGGTGTGAGAAGGAGGAGTTGGAGAACAATTTGTTGGAGCAGCTGAAGGAGTTGAGGTTGCAGAAGCAGAAGGAGCTGCAGGTTCTTCAGGAGATGCTGAAACACAAGCAGCAGGAGGAGACAGAGCTCCTGCAGAAACAGCAGGAGGAGGAGGAGCATAACAGGTCCATCAAGAGTAAGTACTATGGAAATGCAATAATACTAACATAACTAATAATGAATGTTAGCCTTTAGGCTCCAATAAAAGTGATACTAATATATGTATAGTACTATATATATTATATTTTATATATTCAGTAGTAATTATGTAGTATATACAATCTGTGTTATATCCAGCAGTAATGATACTTGCTCTGGCAGATATGAAAATGGCCTGTGAACAGGAGAAGAAATCTCTGGAGGAAGAACTTGAGAAGCTCAGACTGTCACTGCAGGTAGAGATCCCTTATAGTGTCAGTACACATCCACCAGTACCTCCACCTTTCACTTATAACGTCAGTACACATTCAGTACACATTCCCACCTTTCCATTGTACTGGCTGTAGTGATGATTCGTGTGTGTGGGTTATACCAGCCCATAGAGGAGGACATTATGAGTCTGAAAGTGGCGCTGGAGATGAAGAACCAGGAGATCAAAGATCAGCACGATCTTTTGGTCAAACTATATACTCTGTATGTATACTATATCGAACCCACGGTTTTCACGCTACGATTTTTTTAAATGTGGTGAGCTGCGGAGAAAAGACGCGGTCCGGACGTATTTGTGGCTTAATATCTCTTGTCTCCTTGGGAGTAGGAAGTCTGTTCATGGCTCTTTGGAAAGGGCTGCATCTCCCCTCTAATCGCCTTCGAGCTTCAAGCGGATTGGACCCACGGTTATCACGCTACGATTTTTTAAAGCCGCCAGGGACGGTCCGAAAGCGTGGCAGGTGGCGTTCGTTAGGGACAGTCATGGAGGTGATGCGCACCGAGTTGCACGCCATTTGGACTTGGCCAGACCTAGATGTGAGCGTTCAAAGTCAGCGCGTTTGTTTAAACTTTCTCCTCCAATTCGTTGCAATTGTACAAGCGTTTCTCGTTCATCCGACTGGAGCGTAACGCTTTATATGTTAATATTTCTGGTCTCCTTGGGAGTAGAAAGTCTGTTCATGGCTCTTTTGAAAGGGATGCATCTCCCCTGTAATCGCCTTCGAGCGGCACGCGGATCGAACCCACGTTTTTCACGCTACGATTTTTTTTAAATGTGTTGCGCGGCGGAGGAAATGCGCGCGTCGGACGTCATTTCGGCTTAATATCTCTTGTCTCCTTGGGAGTAGAAAGTCTTTTCATGGCTCTTTGGAAAGGGCTGCATCTCCGCTGTAATCGCCTTCGAGCGGCACGCGGATCGAACCCACGGTTTTCACGCTATGATTTTTTTAAATGTGGTGCGCGGCGGAGAAAATGCGCGCGTCGGACGTCATTTCGGCTTAATATCTATTGTCTCCTTGGGAGTAGAAAGTCTTTTCATGGCTCTTTGGAAAGGTTTGCATCTCCCTTGTAATCGCCTTTAAGCGGCACGCGGATTGGACCCACCGTTCTTCCGATACGATTTTTTAAATGTGGTGCGCGGCGTAGAAAAGACGCGCGTAGGACGTATTTGCGGCTTAATATCTTTGGGCTCCTTGGGAGTAGGAAGTCTGTTCATGCCTCTTTGGAAAGGGCTGCATCTCCCCTGTAATCGCCTTCGAGCGGCACGCGGATCGAACCCACGGTTTTAACGCTATGATTTTTTTAAATGTGGTGCGCGGCGGAGGAAATGCGCGCGTCGGACGTCATTGCGGCTTAATATCTCTTGTCTCCTTGGGAGTAGGAAGTCTGTTCATGGCTCTTTGGAAAGGGTTGCATCTCCCCTGTAATCGCCTTTAAGCGGCACGCGGATCGGACCCACCGTTCTTACGCTACGATTTTTTAAATGTGGTGCGCGGCGTAGAAAAGACGCGCGTAGGACGTATTTGCGGCTTAATATCTTTGGGCTCCTTGTGAGTAGGAAGTCTGTTCATGCCTCTTTGGAAAGGGCTGCATCTCCCCTGTAATCGCCTTCGAGCGGCACGCGGATCGAACCCACGGTTTTCACGCTATGATTTTTTTAAATGTGGTGCGCGGCGGAGAAAATGCGCGTGTCGGACGTCATTTCGGCTTAATATCTCTTGTCTCCTTGAGAGTAGAAAGTCTTTTCATGGCTCTTTGGAAAGGGTTGCGTCTCCCCTGTAATCGCCTTCGCGCGGCACGCGGATCGGAACCATCGTTATCACGCTACGATTTTTTAATGCCGACAGGGACGGGCCGAAAGCGTGGCAGGTGGCGTTCGTTAGGGACAGTCATGGAGGTGATGCGCGCCGAGTTGCAGGCCATTTGGACCTGGCCCGGCCTAGATGTGAGCTTTCAAAGTCAGCGCGTTTGTTTAAACTTTCTCCTCCAATTCGTTGCAATTGTACAAGCGTTTCTCGCTCATCCGACTGGAGCGTAACGCTTTTTCTGTTAATATCTCTGGTCTCCTTGGGAGTAGAAAGTCTGTTCATGGCTCTTTGGAAAGGGCTGCATCTCCCCTGTAATCGCCTTCGAGCGGCACGCGGATCGAACCCACGGTTTTCACGCTATGATTTTTTTAAATGTGGTGCGCGGCGGAGAAAATGCGCGTGTCGGACGTCATTTCGGCTTAATATCTCTTGTCTCCTTGAGAGTAGAAAGTCTTTTCATGGCTCTTTGGAAAGGGTTGCGTCTCCCCTGTAATCGCCTTCGCGCGGCACGCGGATCGGAACCATCGTTATCACGCTACGATTTTTTAATGCCGACAGGGACGGGCCGAAAGCGTGGCAGGTGGCGTTCGTTAGGGACAGTCATGGAGGTGATGCGCACCGAGCTGCAGGCCGTTTGGACCTGGCCCAGCCTAGATGTGAGTATTCAAAGTCAGCACGTTTGTTTCAAAGTTCTCCACCAATTCGTTGTAATTGCGTGTGTGTGCGTGAACACCAGGTTTGTGGAGGAGTTCGTCCCTGGACGGTACAAGGGGAGACAGTGTGTGGCCTGGCTGCGTGAGGTTGCAGTTTGCTGGGCATGAGAGATTGGCATGTGGTGCCCTGGAGGTGTGGTTGTTCCAGGACGGGCAAGGTGGCGTAGTGTGGCTGGGTGACGGTGCGCTTCACTGGGGATGTGGTTGTGAGTTGCAGGCCCATTCCTTTGAATGACAGAAAGGATCTGATTTGTTTCCAGGTTTAAACGTACTTTGCTGGGTATGACTGTGACCTCTTGGGCCAGGAAGTCTGTTTCTAGTTTTATTTAAACGGTCAAACTGCGTGAAGTGTGCCCAGGCCCAGAGCTACTTTGCTGGGCATGACTGTGTGACCTCTTGGGCCTGGAAGTCTGGTTGTAGTATGATTTTAAAGGGTCAAATGGTCTCCATTGTGTGTCCAGGTTTAAGGCTACTTTGCTGGGCATGTGATTTGGACCCATCGGGTACGGAAGCCTTTCCGTCACGTGCTCGTTTTCCACGCCTTCAGCGCAGGTAGCCTGCGAATTTAAAACCGACGTGCATTTTATTCTTTTCCCCTTTTATCCTTTCATATCTCTCCGCTACCTTGGAGAAGAGAGACGCACGCGGGTAAATAAAATGTAAATATCTGTACATATCTGTATAATATCTAAATAAAAGGAAGAAGTGGTTGTATAGTGTAGTCGTTTGATTATAAATAATCTCATAATAATTTTATCCTCAAATTCTTATACATTTATACATGTTTATCTCTCTCTCTGTGTGTGTGTGTGTGTGTGTGTGTGTGTGTGTGTGTGTGTGTGTGTGTGGTTCTGTGTCACTAGTGGGGCCTGTGGTCCGATTGGAGTGTTTGCGGTGTGAGAAGGAGGAGTTGGAGAACAGTTTGTTGGAGCAGCTGAAGGAGTTGAGGTTGCAGAAGCAGAAGGAGCTGCAGGTTCTTCAGGAGATGCTGAAACACAAGCAGCAGGAGGAGACAGAGCTCCTGCAGAAACAGCAGGAGGAGGAGGAGCATAACAGGTCCATCAAGAGTAAGTACTATGGAAATGCAATAATACTAACATAACTAATAATGAATGTTAGCCTTTAGGCTCCAATAAAAGTGACACTAATATATGTATAGTACTATATATATTATATTTTATATATTCAGTAGTAATTATGTAGTATATACAATCTGTGTTATATCCAGCAGTAATGATACTTGCTCTGGCAGATATGAAAATGGCCTGTGAACAGGAGAAGAAATCTCTGGAGGAAGAACTTGAGAAGCTCAAACTGTCACTGCAGGTAGAGATCCCTTATAGTGTCAGTACACATCCACCAGTACCACCACCTCTCACTTATAACGTCAGTACACATTCAGTACACATGCCCACCTTTCCATTGTACTGGCTGTAGTGATGATTCGTGTCTGTGTTATACCAGCCCATAGAGGAGGACATTGAGTCTGAAAGTGGCGCTGGAGATGAAGAACCAGGAGATCAAAGATCAGCACGATCTTTTGGTCAAACTATATACTCTGTATGTATACTATATCGAACCCACGGTTTTCACGCTTCGATTTTTTTAAATGTGGTGAGCTGCGGAGAAAAGACGCGCGTCGGACGTCATTGCGGCTTAATATCTCTTGTCTCCTTGGGAGTAGGAAGTCTGTTCATGGCTCTTTGGAAAGGGCTGCATCTCCCCTGTAATCGCCTTCGAGCGGCACGCGGATCGAACCCACGGTTTTCACGCTACGATTTTTTTTAAATGTGTTGCGCGGCGGAGAAAAGACGCGCGCCGGACGTATTTGCGGCTTGATATCTCTTGTCTCATTGGGAGTAGAAAGTCTGTTCATGGCTCTTTGGAAAGGGCTGCATCTCCCCTGTAATCGCCTTCGAGCGGCACGCGGATCGAACCCACGGTTTTCACGCTATGATTTTTTTTAAATGTGGTGCGCGGCGGAGAAAATGCGCGTGTCGGACGTCATTTCGGCTTAATATCTCTTGTCTCCTTGAGAGTAGAAAGTCTTTTCATGGCTCTTTGGAAAGGTTTGCATCTCCCCTGTAATCGCCTTTAAGCGGCACGCGGATCGGACCCACCGTTCTTACGCTACGATTTTTTAAATGTGTTGCGCGGCGGAGAAAAGACGCGCGCCGGACGTATTTGCGGCTTAATATCTCTTGTCTCCTTGGGAGTAGAAAGTCTTTTCATGGTTCTTTGGAAAGGGCTGCATCTCCCCTGTAATCGCCTTCGCGCGGCACGCGGATCGGAACCATCCTTATCACGCTACGATTTTTTAATGCCGACAGGGACGGGCCGAAAGCTTGGCAGGTGGCGTTCGTTAGGAAAAGTCATGGACGTGATGCGGACCGAGTTGCACGCCATTTGGAGTTGGCCCGGCCTAGATGTGAGCGTTCAAAGTCAGCGCGTTTGTTTAAACTTTCTCCTCCAATTCGTTGCAATTGTACAAGCCTTTCTCGTTCATCCGACTGGAGCGTAACGCTTTATATGTTAATATTTCTGGTCTCCTTGGGAGTAGAAAGTCTGTTCATGGCTCTTTTGAAAGGGATGCATCTCCCCTGTAATCGCCTTCGAGCGGCACGCGGATCGAACCCACGGTTTTCACGCTACGATTTTTTTTAAATGTGTTGCGCGGCAGAGAAAAGACGCGCGCCGGACGTATTTGCGGCTTAATATCTCTTGTCTCATTGGGTGTAGAAAGTCTGTTCATGGCTCTTTGGAAAGGGCTGCATCTCCCCTGTAATCGCCTTCGAGCGGCACGCGGATCGAACCCACGGTTTTCAAGCTATGATTTTTTTAAATGTGGTGCGCGGAGGAGGAAATGCTCGCGTCGGACGTCATTTCGGCTTAATATCTCTTGTCTCCTTGGGAGTAGAAAGTCTTTTCATGGCTCTTTGGAAAGGGCTGCATCTCCGCTGTAATCGCCTTCGAGCGGCACGCGGATCGAACCCACGGTTTTCACGCTATGATTTTTTTAAATGTGGTGAGCGGCGGAGAAAATGCGCGCGTCGGACGTCATTTCGGCTTAATATCTATTGTCTCCTTGGGAGTAGAAAGTCTTTTCATGGCTCTTTGGAAAGGTTTGCATCTCCCTTGTAATCGCCTTTAAGCGGCACGCGGATTGGACCCACCGTTCTTCCGATACGATTTTTTAAATGTGGTGCGCGGCGTAGAAAAGACGCGCGTAGGACGTATTTGCGGCTTAATATCTTTGGGCTCCTTGGGAGTAGGAAGTCTGTTCATGCCTCTTTGGAAAGGGCTGCATCTCCCCTGTAATCGCCTTCGAGCGGCACGCGGATCGAACCCACGGTTTTCACGCTATGATTTTTTTAAATGTGGTGCGCGGCGGAGGAAATGCGCGCGTCGGACGTCATTTCGGCTTAATATCTCTTGTCTCCTTGGGAGTAGAAAGTCTTTTCATGGCTCTTTGGAAAGGGCTGCATCTCCCCTGTAATCGCCTTTAAGCGGCACGCGGATCGAACCCACGGTTTTCACGCTACGATTTTTTTTAAATGTGTTGCGCGGCGGAGAATAGACGCGCGCCGGACGTATTTGCGGCTTGATATCTCTTGTCTCATTGGGAGTAGAAAGTCTGTTCATGGCTCTTTGGAAAGGGCTGCATCTCCCCTGTAATCGCCTTCGAGCGGCACGCGGATCGAACCCACGGTTTTCACGCTACGATTTTTTTTAAATGTGTTGCGCGGCGGAGAAAAGACGCGCGCCGGACGTATTTGCAGCTTAATATCTCTTGTCTCATTGGGTGTAGAAAGTCTGTTCATGGCTCTTTGGAAAGGGCTGCATCTCCCCTGTAATCGCCTTCGAGCGGCACGCGGATCGAACCCACGGTTTTCACGCTATGATTTTTTTAAATGTGGTGCGCGGCGGAGGAAATGCGCGCGTCGGACGTCATTGCGGCTTAATATCTCTTGTCTCCTTGGGAGTAGAAAGTCTTTTCATGGCTTTTTGGAAAGGTTTGCATCTCCCCTGTAATCGCCTTTAAGCGGCACGCGGATCGGACCCACCGTTCTTACGCTACGATTTTTTAAATGTGGTGCGCGGCGTAGAAAAGACGCGCGTAGGACGTATTTGCGGCTTAATATCTTTGGGCTCCTTGGGAGTAGGAAGTCTGTTCATGCCTCTTTGGAAAGGGCTCCATCTCCCCTGTAATCGCCTTCGAGCGGCACGCGGATCGAACCCACGGTTTTCACGCTATGATTTTTTTAAATGTGCTGCGCGGCGGAGAAAATGCGCGTGTCGGACGTCATTGCGGCTTAATATCTCTTGTCTCCTTGGGAGTAGAAAGTCTTTTCATGGTTCTTTGGAAAGGGTTGCATCTCCCCTGTAATCGCCTTCGCGCGGCACGCGGATCGGAACCATCGTTATCACGCTACGATTTTTTAATGCCGACAGGGACGGGCCGAAAGCGTGGCAGGTGGCGTTCGTTAGGGACAGTCATGGAGGTGATGCGCGCCGAGTTGCAGGCCATTTGGACCTGGCCCGGCCTAGATGTGAGCTTTCAAAGTCAGCGCGTTTGTTTAAACTTTCTCCTCCAATTCGTTGCAATTGTACAAGCGTTTCTCGCTCATCCGACTGGAGCGTAACGCTTTTTCTGTTAATATCTCTGGTCTCCTTGGGAGTAGAAAGTCTGTTCATGGCTCTTTGGAAAGGGCTGCATCTCCCCTGTAATCGCCTTTAAGCGGCACGCGGATCGGACCCACCGTTCTCACGCTACGATTTTTTAAATGTGGTGCGCGGCGCAATAAATGCGCGCGTCGGACGTCATTGCGGCTTAATATCTCTTGTCTCGTTGGGAGTAGGAAGTCTGTTCATGGCTCTTTGGAAAGGGCTGCATCTCCCCTGTAATCGCCTTCGAGCGGCACGCGGATCAAACCCACGGTTTTCACGCTATGATTTTTTAAAATGTGTTGCGCGGCGGAGAAAATGCGCGCGTCGGACGTCATTTCGGCTTAATATCTCTTGTCTCCTTGGGAGTAGAAATTCTTTTCATGGCTCTTTGGAAAGGGCTGCATTTCCCTTGTAATCGCCTTTAAGCGGCACGCGGATCGGACCCACCGTTCTCACGCTAAGATTTTTTAAATGTGGTGCGCGGCGGAGAAAATGCGCGCGTCGGACATCATTGCGGCTTAATATCTCTTGTCTCCTTGGGAGTAGGAAGTCTGTTCATGGCTCTTTGGAAAGGGTTGCATCTCCCCTGTAATCGCCTTTAAGCGGCACGCGGATCGGACCCACCGTTCTTACGCTACGATTTTTTAAATGTGGTGCGCGGCGTAGAAAAGACGCGCGTAGGACGTATTTGCGGCTTAATATCTTTGGGCTCCTTGGGAGTAGGAAGTCTGTTCATGCCTCTTTGGAAAGGGCTGCATCTCCCCTGTAATCGCCTTCGAGCGGCACGCGGATCGAACCCACGGTTTTCACGCTATGATTTTTTTAAATGTGGTGCGCGGCGGAGAAAATGCGCGTGTCGGACGTCATTTCGGCTTAATATCTCTTGTCTCCTTGAGAGTAGAAAGTCTTTTCATGGCTCTTTGGAAAGGGTTGCGTCTCCCCTGTAATCGCCTTCGCGCGGCACGCGGATCGGAACCATCGTTATCACGCTACGATTTTTTAATGCCGACAGGGACGGGCCGAAAGCGTGGCAGGTGGCGTTCGTTAGGGACAGTCATGGAGGTGATGCGCACCGAGCTGCAGGCCGTTTGGACCTGGCCCAGCCTAGATGTGAGTATTCAAAGTCAGCACGTTTGTTTCAAAGTTCTCCACCAATTCGTTGTAATTGCGTGTGTGTGCGTGAACACCAGGTTTGTGGAGGAGTTCGTCCCTGGACGGTACAAGGGGAGACAGTGTGTGGCCTGGCTGCGTGAGGTTGCAGTTTGCTGGGCATGAGAGATTGGCATGTGGTGCCCTGGAGGTGTGGTTGTTCCAGGACGGGCAAGGTGGCGTAGTGTGGCTGGGTGACGGTGCGCTTCACTGGGGATGTGGTTGTGAGTTGCAGGCCCATTCCTTTGAATGACAGAAAGGATCTGATTTGTTTCCAGGTTTAAACGTACTTTGCTGGGTATGACTGTGACCTCTTGGGCCAGGAAGTCTGTTTCTAGTTTTATTTAAACGGTCAAACTGCGTGAAGTGTGCCCAGGCCCAGAGCTACTTTGCTGGGCATGACTGTGTGACCTCTTGGGCCTGGAAGTCTGGTTGTAGTATGATTTTAAAGGGTCAAATGGTCTCCATTGTGTGTCCAGGTTTAAGGCTACTTTGCTGGGCATGTGATTTGGACCCATCGGGTACGGAAGCCTTTCCGTCACGTGCTCGTTTTCCACGCCTTCAGCGCAGGTAGCCTGCGAATTTAAAACCGACGTGCATTTTATTCTTTTCCCCTTTTATCCTTTCATATCTCTCCGCTACCTTGGAGAAGAGAGACGCACGCGGGTAAATAAAATGTAAATATCTGTACATATCTGTATAATATCTAAATAAAAGGAAGAAGTGGTTGTATAGTGTAGTCGTTTGATTATAAATAATCTCATAATAATTTTATCCTCAAATTCTTATACATTTATACATGTTTATCTCTCTCTCTGTGTGTGTGTGTGTGTGTGTGTGTGTGTGTGTGTGGTTCTGTGTCACTAGTGGGGCCTGTGGTCCGATTGGAGTGTTTGCGGTGTGAGAAGGAGGAGTTGGAGAACAGTTTGTTGGAGCAGCTGAAGGAGTTGAGGTTGCAGAAGCAGAAGGAGCTGCAGGTTCTTCAGGAGATGCTGAAACACAAGCAGCAGGAGGAGACAGAGCTCCTGCAGAAACAGCAGGAGGAGGAGGAGCATAACAGGTCCATCAAGAGTAAGTACTATGGAAATGCAATAATACTAACATAACTAATAATGAATGTTAGCCTTTAGGCTCCAATAAAAGTGACACTAATATATGTATAGTACTATATATATTATATTTTATATATTCAGTAGTAATTATGTAGTATATACAATCTGTGTTATATCCAGCAGTAATGATACTTGCTCTGGCAGATATGAAAATGGCCTGTGAACAGGAGAAGAAATCTCTGGAGGAAGAACTTGAGAAGCTCAAACTGTCACTGCAGGTAGAGATCCCTTATAGTGTCAGTACACATCCACCAGTACCACCACCTCTCACTTATAACGTCAGTACACATTCAGTACACATGCCCACCTTTCCATTGTACTGGCTGTAGTGATGATTCGTGTCTGTGTTATACCAGCCCATAGAGGAGGACATTGAGTCTGAAAGTGGCGCTGGAGATGAAGAACCAGGAGATCAAAGATCAGCACGATCTTTTGGTCAAACTATATACTCTGTATGTATACTATATCGAACCCACGGTTTTCACGCTTCGATTTTTTTAAATGTGGTGAGCTGCGGAGAAAAGACGCGCGTCGGACGTCATTGCGGCTTAATATCTCTTGTCTCCTTGGGAGTAGGAAGTCTGTTCATGGCTCTTTGGAAAGGGCTGCATCTCCCCTGTAATCGCCTTCGAGCGGCACGCGGATCGAACCCACGGTTTTCACGCTACGATTTTTTTTAAATGTGTTGCGCGGCGGAGAAAAGACGCGCGCCGGACGTATTTGCGGCTTGATATCTCTTGTCTCATTGGGAGTAGAAAGTCTGTTCATGGCTCTTTGGAAAGGGCTGCATCTCCCCTGTAATCGCCTTCGAGCGGCACGCGGATCGAACCCACGGTTTTCACGCTATGATTTTTTTTAAATGTGGTGCGCGGCGGAGAAAATGCGCGTGTCGGACGTCATTTCGGCTTAATATCTCTTGTCTCCTTGAGAGTAGAAAGTCTTTTCATGGCTCTTTGGAAAGGGTTGCGTCTCCCCTGTAATCGCCTTTAAGCGGCACGCGGATCGGACCCACCGTTCTTACGATACGATTTTTTAAATGTGGTGCGCGGCGTAGAAAAGACGCTCGTAAGACGTATTTGCGGCTTAATATCTTTGGGCTCCTTGGGAGTAGGAAGTCTTTTCATGGCTCTTTGGAAAGGGCTGCATCTCCCCTGTAATCGCCTTCGAGCGGCACGCGGATCGAACCCACGGTTTTCACGCTATGAATTTTTTAAATGTGGTGCGCGGCGGAGAAAATGCGCGCGTCGGATGTCATTGCGGCTTAATATCTCTTGTCTCCTTGGGAGTAGAAAGTCTGTTCATGGCTCTTTGGAAAGGGCTGCATCTCCCCTGTAATCGCCTTCGCGCGGCACGCGCATCGGAACCATAGTTATCACGCTACGATTTTTTAATGCCGCCAGGGACGGGCCGAAAGCGTGGCAGGTGGCGTTCGTTAGGGACCGTCATGGAGGTG
Organism: Electrophorus electricus; assembly: GCF_041902795.1. Lineage (NCBI taxonomy): Eukaryota > Metazoa > Chordata > Actinopteri > Gymnotiformes > Gymnotidae > Electrophorus > Electrophorus electricus. The sequence goes on from NW_027658410.1 coordinate 172,275, forward strand.
ATGCGCACCGAGTTGCAGGCCATTTGGACCTGGCCCGGCCTAGATGTGAGCGTTCAAAGTCAGCGCGTTTGTTTAAACTTTCTCCTCCAATTCGTTGCAATTGTACAAGCGTTTCTCGCTCATCCGACTGGAGCGTAACGCTTTATCTGTTAATATCTCTGGTCTCCTTGGGAGTAGAAAGTCTGTTCATGGCTCTTTGGAAAGGGATACATCTCCCCTGTAATCGCCTTTAAGCGGCACGCGGATCGGACCCACCGTTCTTACGCTACGATTTTTTAAATGTGGTGCGCGGCGTAGAAAAGACGCGCGTAGGACGTATTTGCGGCTTAATATCTTTGGGCTCCTTGGGAGTAGGAAGTCTGTTCATGGCTCTTTGGAAAGGGTTGCATCTCCCCTGTAATCGCCTTTAAGCGGCACGCGGATCGGACCCACCGTTCTTACGCTACGATTTTTTAAATGTGGTGCGCGGCGTAGAAAAGACGCGCGTAGGACGTATTTGCGGCTTAATATCTTTGGGCTCCTTGGGAGTAGGAAGTCTGTTCATGCCTCTTTGGAAAGGGCTGCATCTCCCCTGTAATCGCCTTCGAGCGGCACGCGGATCGAACCCACGGTTTTCACGCTATGATTTTTTTAAATGTGGTGCGCGGCGGAGAAAATGCGCGTGTCGGACGTCATTTCGGCTTAATATCTCTTGTCTCCTTGAGAATAGAAAGTCTTTTCATGGCTCTTTGGAAAGGGTTGCGTCTCCCCTGTAATCGCCTTCGCGCGGCACGCGGATCGGAACCATCGTTATCACGCTACGATTTTTTAATGCCGACAGGGACGGGCCGAAAGCGTGGCAGGTGGCGTTCGTTAGGGACAGTCATGGAGGTGATGCGCGCCGAGTTGCAGGCCATTTGGACCTGGCCCGGCCTAGATGTGAGCGTTCAAAGTCAGCGCGTTTGTTTAAACTTTCTCCTCCAATTCGTTGCAATTGTACAAGCGTTTCTCGCTCATCCGACTGGAGCGTAACGCTTTTTCTGTTAATATCTCTGGTCTCCTTGGGAGTAGAAAGTCTGTTCATGGCTCTTTGGAAAGGGCTGCATCTCCCCTGTAATCGCCTTTAAGCGGCACGCGGATCGGACCCACCGTTCTCACGCTACGATTTTTTAAATGTGGTGCGCGGCGCAATAAATGCGCGCGTCGGACGTCATTGCGGCTTAATATCTCTTGTCTCGTTGGGAGTAGGAAGTCTGTTCATGGCTCTTTGGAAAGGGCTGCATCTCCCCTGTAATCGCCTTCGAGCGGCACGCGGATCAAACCCACGGTTTTCACGCTATGATTTTTTAAAATGTGTTGCGCGGCGGAGAAAATGCGCGCGTCGGACGTCATTTCGGCTTAATATCTCTTGTCTCCTTGGGAGTAGAAATTCTTTTCATGGCTCTTTGGAAAGGGCTGCATTTCCCTTGTAATCGCCTTTAAGCGGCACGCGGATCGGACCCACCGTTCTCACGCTAAGATTTTTTAAATGTGGTGCGCGGCGGAGAAAATGCGCGCGTCGGACATCATTGCGGCTTAATATCTCTTGTCTCCTTGGGAGTAGGAAGTCTGTTCATGGCTCTTTGGAAAGGGTTGCATCTCCCCTGTAATCGCCTTTAAGCGGCACGCGGATCGGACCCACCGTTCTTACGCTACGATTTTTTAAATGTGGTGCGCGGCGTAGAAAAGACGCGCGTAGGACGTATTTGCGGCTTAATATCTTTGGGCTCCTTGGGAGTAGGAAGTCTGTTCATGCCTCTTTGGAAAGGGCTGCATCTCCCCTGTAATCGCCTTCGAGCGGCACGCGGATCGAACCCACGGTTTTCACGCTATGATTTTTTTAAATGTGGTGCGCGGCGGAGAAAATGCGCGTGTCGGACGTCATTTCGGCTTAATATCTCTTGTCTCCTTGAGAGTAGAAAGTCTTTTCATGGCTCTTTGGAAAGGGTTGCGTCTCCCCTGTAATCGCCTTCGCGCGGCACGCGGATCGGAACCATCGTTATCACGCTACGATTTTTTAATGCCGACAGGGACGGGCCGAAAGCGTGGCAGGTGGCGTTCGTTAGGGACAGTCATGGAGGTGATGCGCACCGAGCTGCAGGCCGTTTGGACCTGGCCCAGCCTAGATGTGAGTATTCAAAGTCAGCACGTTTGTTTCAAAGTTCTCCACCAATTCGTTGTAATTGCGTGTGTGTGCGTGAACACCAGGTTTGTGGAGGAGTTCGTCCCTGGACGGTACAAGGGGAGACAGTGTGTGGCCTGGCTGCGTGAGGTTGCAGTTTGCTGGGCATGAGAGATTGGCATGTGGTGCCCTGGAGGTGTGGTTGTTCCAGGACGGGCAAGGTGGCGTAGTGTGGCTGGGTGACGGTGCGCTTCACTGGGGATGTGGTTGTGAGTTGCAGGCCCATTCCTTTGAATGACAGAAAGGATCTGATTTGTTTCCAGGTTTAAACGTACTTTGCTGGGTATGACTGTGACCTCTTGGGCCAGGAAGTCTGTTTCTAGTTTTATTTAAACGGTCAAACTGCGTGAAGTGTGCCCAGGCCCAGAGCTACTTTGCTGGGCATGACTGTGTGACCTCTTGGGCCTGGAAGTCTGGTTGTAGTATGATTTTAAAGGGTCAAATGGTCTCCATTGTGTGTCCAGGTTTAAGGCTACTTTGCTGGGCATGTGATTTGGACCCATCGGGTACGGAAGCCTTTCCGTCACGTGCTCGTTTTCCACGCCTTCAGCGCAGGTAGCCTGCGAATTTAAAACCGACGTGCATTTTATTCTTTTCCCCTTTTATCCTTTCATATCTCTCCGCTACCTTGGAGAAGAGAGACGCACGCGGGTAAATAAAATGTAAATATCTGTACATATCTGTATAATATCTAAATAAAAGGAAGAAGTGGTTGTATAGTGTAGTCGTTTGATTATAAATAATCTCATAATAATTTTATCCTCAAATTCTTATACATTTATACATGTTTATCTCTCTCTCTGTGTGTGTGTGTGTGTGTGTGTGTGTGTGTGTGTGTGTGTGTGTGTGTGTGTGTGTGGTTCTGTGTCACTAGTGGGGCCTGTGGTCCGATTGGAGTGTTTGCGGTGTGAGAAGGAGGAGTTGGAGAACAGTTTGTTGGAGCAGCTGAAGGAGTTGAGGTTGCAGAAGCAGAAGGAGCTGCAGGTTCTTCAGGAGATGCTGAAACACAAGCAGCAGGAGGAGACAGAGCTCCTGCAGAAACAGCAGGAGGAGGAGGAGCATAACAGGTCCATCAAGAGTAAGTACTATGGAAATGCAATAATACTAACATAACTAATAATGAATGTTAGCCTTTAGGCTCCAATAAAAGTGACACTAATATATGTATAGTACTATATATATTATATTTTATATATTCAGTAGTAATTATGTAGTATATACAATCTGTGTTATATCCAGCAGTAATGATACTTGCTCTGGCAGATATGAAAATGGCCTGTGAACAGGAGAAGAAATCTCTGGAGGAAGAACTTGAGAAGCTCAAACTGTCACTGCAGGTAGAGATCCCTTATAGTGTCAGTACACATCCACCAGTACCACCACCTCTCACTTATAACGTCAGTACACATTCAGTACACATGCCCACCTTTCCATTGTACTGGCTGTAGTGATGATTCGTGTCTGTGTTATACCAGCCCATAGAGGAGGACATTGAGTCTGAAAGTGGCGCTGGAGATGAAGAACCAGGAGATCAAAGATCAGCACGATCTTTTGGTCAAACTATATACTCTGTATGTATACTATATCGAACCCACGGTTTTCACGCTTCGATTTTTTTAAATGTGGTGAGCTGCGGAGAAAAGACGCGCGTCGGACGTCATTGCGGCTTAATATCTCTTGTCTCCTTGGGAGTAGGAAGTCTGTTCATGGCTCTTTGGAAAGGGCTGCATCTCCCCTGTAATCGCCTTCGAGCGGCACGCGGATGGAACCCACGGTTTTCACGCTACGATTTTTTTTAAATGTGTTGCGCGGCGGAGAAAAGACGCGCGCCGGACGTATTTGCGGCTTGATATCTCTTGTCTCATTGGGAGTAGAAAGTCTGTTCATGGCTCTTTGGAAAGGGCTGCATCTCCCCTGTAATCGCCTTCGAGCGGCACGCGGATCGAACCCACGGTTTTCACGCTATGATTTTTTTTAAATGTGGTGCGCGGCGGAGAAAATGCGCGTGTCGGACGTCATTTCGGCTTAATATCTCTTGTCTCCTTGAGAGTAGAAAGTCTTTTCATGGCTCTTTGGAAAGGGTTGCGTCTCCCCTGTAATCGCCTTTAAGCGGCACGCGGATCGGACCCACCGTTCTTACGATACGATTTTTTAAATGTGGTGCGCGGCGTAGAAAAGACGCTCGTAAGACGTATTTGCGGCTTAATATCTTTGGGCTCCTTGGGAGTAGGAAGTCTTTTCATGGCTCTTTGGAAAGGGCTGCATCTCCCCTGTAATCGCCTTCGAGCGGCACGCGGATCGAACCCACGGTTTTCACGCTATGAATTTTTTAAATGTGGTGCGCGGCGGAGAAAATGCGCGCGTCGGATGTCATTGCGGCTTAATATCTCTTGTCTCCTTGGGAGTAGAAAGTCTGTTCATGGCTCTTTGGAAAGGGCTGCATCTCCCCTGTAATCGCCTTCGCGCGGCACGCGCATCGGAACCATAGTTATCACGCTACGATTTTTTAATGCCGCCAGGGACAGGCCGAAAGCGTGGCAGGTGGCGTTCGTTAGGGACCGTCATGGAGGTGATGCGCACCGAGTTGCAGGCCATTTGGACCTGGCCCGGCCTAGATGTGAGCGTTCAAAGTCAGCGCGTTTGTTTAAACTTTCTCCTCCAATTCGTTGCAATTGTACAAGCGTTTCTCGCTCATCCGACTGGAGCGTAACGCTTTATCTGTTAATATCTCTGGTCTCCTTGGGAGTAGAAAGTCTGTTCATGGCTCTTTGGAAAGGGATACATCTCCCCTGTAATCGCCTTTAAGCGGCACGCGGATCGGACCCACCGTTCTTACGCTACGATTTTTTAAATGTGGTGCGCGGCGTAGAAAAGACGCGCGTAGGACGTATTTGCGGCTTAATATCTTTGGGCTCCTTGGGAGTAGGAAGTCTGTTCATGGCTCTTTGGAAAGGGTTGCATCTCCCCTGTAATCGCCTTTAAGCGGCACGCGGATCGGACCCACCGTTCTTACGCTACGATTTTTTAAATGTGGTGCGCGGCGTAGAAAAGACGCGCGTAGGACGTATTTGCGGCTTAATATCTTTGGGCTCCTTGGGAGTAGGAAGTCTGTTCATGCCTCTTTGGAAAGGGCTGCATCTCCCCTGTAATCGCCTTCGAGCGGCACGCGGATCGAACCCACGGTTTTCACGCTATGATTTTTTTAAATGTGGTGCGCGGCGGAGAAAATGCGCGTGTCGGACGTCATTTCGGCTTAATATCTCTTGTCTCCTTGAGAATAGAAAGTCTTTTCATGGCTCTTTGGAAAGGGTTGCGTCTCCCCTGTAATCGCCTTCGCGCGGCACGCGGATCGGAACCATCGTTATCACGCTACGATTTTTTAATGCCGACAGGGACGGGCCGAAAGCGTGGCAGGTGGCGTTCGTTAGGGACAGTCATGGAGGTGATGCGCGCCGAGTTGCAGGCCATTTGGACCTGGCCCGGCCTAGATGTGAGCGTTCAAAGTCAGCGCGTTTGTTTAAACTTTCTCCTCCAATTCGTTGCAATTGTACAAGCGTTTCTCGCTCATCCGACTGGAGCGTAACGCTTTTTCTGTTAATATCTCTGGTCTCCTTGGGAGTAGAAAGTCTGTTCATGGCTCTTTGGAAAGGGCTGCATCTCCCCTGTAATCGCCTTTAAGCGGCACGCGGATCGGACCCACCGTTCTCACGCTACGATTTTTTAAATGTGGTGCGCGGCGCAATAAATGCGCGCGTCGGACGTCATTGCGGCTTAATATCTCTTGTCTCGTTGGGAGTAGGAAGTCTGTTCATGGCTCTTTGGAAAGGGCTGCATCTCCCCTGTAATCGGCTTCGAGCGGCACGCGGATCAAACCCACGGTTTTCACGCTATGATTTTTTAAAATGTGTTGCGCGGCGGAGAAAATGCGCGCGTCGGACGTCATTTCGGCTTAATATCTCTTGTCTCCTTGGGAGTAGAAAGTCTTTTCATGGCTCTTTGGAAAGGGCTGCATTTCCCTTGTAATCGCCTTTAAGCGGCACGCGGATCGGACCCACCGTTCTCACGCTAAGATTTTGTAAATGTGGTGCGCGGCGGAGAAAATGCGCGCGTCGGACATCATTGCGGCTTAATATCTCTTGTCTCCTTGGGAGTAGGAAGTCTGTTCATGGCTCTTTGGAAAGGGTTGCATCTCCCCTGTAATCGCCTTTAAGCGGCACGCGGATCGGACCCACCGTTCTTACGCTACGATTTTTTAAATGTGGTGCGCGGCGTAGAAAAGACGCGCGTAGGACGTATTTGCGGCTTAATATCTTTGGGCTCCTTGGGAGTAGGAAGTCTGTTCATGCCTCTTTGGAAAGGGCTGCATCTCCCCTGTAATCGCCTTCGAGCGGCACGCGGATCGAACCCACGGTTTTCACGCTATGATTTTTTTAAATGTGGTGCGCGGCGGAGAAAATGCGCGTGTCGGACGTCATTTCGGCTTAATATCTCTTGTCTCCTTGAGAGTAGAAAGTCTTTTCATGGCTCTTTGGAAAGGGTTGCGTCTCCCCTGTAATCGCCTTCGCGCGGCACGCGGATCGGAACCATCGTTATCACGCTACGATTTTTTAATGCCGACAGGGACGGGCCGAAAGCGTGGCAGGTGGCGTTCGTTAGGGACAGTCATGGAGGTGATGCGCACCGAGCTGCAGGCCGTTTGGACCTGGCCCAGCCTAGATGTGAGTATTCAAAGTCAGCACGTTTGTTTCAAAGTTCTCCACCAATTCGTTGTAATTGCGTGTGTGTGCGTGAACACCAGGTTTGTGGAGGAGTTCGTCCCTGGACGGTACAAGGGGAGACAGTGTGTGGCCTGGCTGCGTGAGGTTGCAGTTTGCTGGGCATGAGAGATTGGCATGTGGTGCCCTGGAGGTGTGGTTGTTCCAGGACGGGCAAGGTGGCGTAGTGTGGCTGGGTGACGGTGCGCTTCACTGGGGATGTGGTTGTGAGTTGCAGGCCCATTCCTTTGAATGACAGAAAGGATCTGATTTGTTTCCAGGTTTAAACGTACTTTGCTGGGTATGACTGTGACCTCTTGGGCCAGGAAGTCTGTTTCTAGTTTTATTTAAACGGTCAAACTGCGTGAAGTGTGCCCAGGCCCAGAGCTACTTTGCTGGGCATGACTGTGTGACCTCTTGGGCCTGGAAGTCTGGTTGTAGTATGATTTTAAAGGGTCAAATGGTCTCCATTGTGTGTCCAGGTTTAAGGCTACTTTGCTGGGCATGTGATTTGGACCCATCGGGTACGGAAGCCTTTCCGTCACGTGCTCGTTTTCCACGCCTTCAGCGCAGGTAGCCTGCGAATTTAAAACCGACGTGCATTTTATTCTTTTCCCCTTTTATCCTTTCATATCTCTCCGCTACCTTGGAGAAGAGAGACGCACGCGGGTAAATAAAATGTAAATATCTGTACATATCTGTATAATATCTAAATAAAAGGAAGAAGTGGTTGTATAGTGTAGTCGTTTGATTATAAATAATCTCATAATAATTTTATCCTCAAATTCTTATACATTTATACATGTTTATCTCTCTCTCTGTGTGTGTGTGTGTGTGTGTGTGTGTGTGTGTGTGTGTGTGTGTGTGTGTGTGTGGTTCTGTGTCACTAGTGGGGCCTGTGGTCCGATTGGAGTGTTTGCGGTGTGAGAAGGAGGAGTTGGAGAACAGTTTGTTGGAGCAGCTGAAGGAGTTGAGGTTGCAGAAGCAGAAGGAGCTGCAGGTTCTTCAGGAGATGCTGAAACACAAGCAGCAGGAGGAGACAGAGCTCCTGCAGAAACAGCAGGAGGAGGAGGAGCATAACAGGTCCATCAAGAGTAAGTACTATGGAAATGCAATAATACTAACATAACTAATAATGAATGTTAGCCTTTAGGCTCCAATAAAAGTGACACTAATATATGTATAGTACTATATATATTATATTTTATATATTCAGTAGTAATTATGTAGTATATACAATCTGTGTTATATCCAGCAGTAATGATACTTGCTCTGGCAGATATGAAAATGGCCTGTGAACAGGAGAAGAAATCTCTGGAGGAAGAACTTGAGAAGCTCAAACTGTCACTGCAGGTAGAGATCCCTTATAGTGTCAGTACACATCCACCAGTACCACCACCTCTCACTTATAACGTCAGTACACATTCAGTACACATGCCCACCTTTCCATTGTACTGGCTGTAGTGATGATTCGTGTCTGTGTTATACCAGCCCATAGAGGAGGACATTGAGTCTGAAAGTGGCGCTGGAGATGAAGAACCAGGAGATCAAAGATCAGCACGATCTTTTGGTCAAACTATATACTCTGTATGTATACTATATCGAACCCACGGTTTTCACGCTTCGATTTTTTTAAATGTGGTGAGCTGCGGAGAAAAGACGCGCGTCGGACGTCATTGCGGCTTAATATCTCTTGTCTCCTTGGGAGTAGGAAGTCTGTTCATGGCTCTTTGGAAAGGGCTGCATCTCCCCTGTAATCGCCTTCGAGCGGCACGCGGATCGAACCCACGGTTTTCACGCTACGATTTTTTTTAAATGTGTTGCGCGGCGGAGAAAAGACGCGCGCCGGACGTATTTGCGGCTTGATATCTCTTGTCTCATTGGGAGTAGAAAGTCTGTTCATGGCTCTTTGGAAAGGGCTGCATCTCCCCTGTAATCGCCTTCGAGCGGCACGCGGATCGAACCCACGGTTTTCACGCTATGATTTTTTTTAAATGTGGTGCGCGGCGGAGAAAATGCGCGTGTCGGACGTCATTTCGGCTTAATATCTCTTGTCTCCTTGAGAGTAGAAAGTCTTTTCATGGCTCTTTGGAAAGGGTTGCGTCTCCCCTGTAATCGCCTTTAAGCGGCACGCGGATCGGACCCACCGTTCTTACGATACGATTTTTTAAATGTGGTGCGCGGCGTAGAAAAGACGCTCGTAAGACGTATTTGCGGCTTAATATCTTTGGGCTCCTTGGGAGTAGGAAGTCTTTTCATGGCTCTTTGGAAAGGGCTGCATCTCCCCTGTAATCGCCTTCGAGCGGCACGCGGATCGAACCCACGGTTTTCACGCTATGAATTTTTTAAATGTGGTGCGCGGCGGAGAAAATGCGCGCGTCGGACGTCATTGCGGCTTAATATCTCTTGTCTCCTTGGGAGTAGAAAGTCTGTTCATGGCTCTTTGGAAAGGGCTGCATCTCCCCTGTAATCGCCTTCGCGCGGCACGCGGATCGGAACCATCGTTATCACGCTACGATTTTTTAATGCCGACAGGGACGGGCCGAAAGCGTGGCAGGTGGCGTTCGTTAGGGACAGTCATGGAGGTGATGCGCGCCGAGTTGCAGGCCATTTGGACCTGGCCCGGCCTAGATGTGAGCGTTCAAAGTCAGCGCGTTTGTTTAAACTTTCTCCTCCAATTCGTTGCAATTGTACAAGCGTTTCTCGCTCATCCGACTGGAGCGTAAAGCTTTTTCTGTTAATATCTCTGGTCTCCTTGGGAGTAGAAAGTCTGTTCATGGCTCTTTGGAAAGGGCTGCATCTCCCCTGTAATCGCCTTTAAGCGGCACGCGGATCGGACCCACCGTTCTCACGCTACGATTTTTTAAATGTGGTGCGCGGCGCAATAAATGCGCGCGTCGGACGTCATTGCGGCTTAATATCTCTTGTCTCGTTGGGAGTAGGAAGTCTGTTCATGGCTCTTTGGAAAGGGCTGCATCTCCCCTGTAATCGCCTTCGAGCGGCACGCGGATCAAACCCACGGTTTTCACGCTATGATTTTTTAAAATGTGTTGCGCGGCGGAGAAAATGCGCGCGTAGGACGTCATTTCGGCTTAATATCTCTTGTCTCCTTGGGAGTAGAAAGTCTTTTCATGGCTCTTTGGAAAGGGCTGCATTTCCCTTGTAATCGCCTTTAAGCGGCACGCGGATCGGACCCACCGTTCTCACGCTAAGATTTTTTAAATGTGGTGCGCGGCGGAGAAAATAAGCGCGTCGGACATCATTGCGGCTTAATATCTCTTGTCTCCTTGGGAGTAGGAAGTCTGTTCATGGCTCTTTGGAAAGGGTTGCATCTCCCCTGTAATCGCCTTTAAGCGGCACGCGGATCGGACCCACCGTTCTTACGCTACGATTTTTTAAATGTGGTGCGCGGCGTAGAAAAGACGCGCGTAGGACGTATTTGCGGCTTAATATCTTTGGGCTCCTTGGGAGTAGGAAGTCTGTTCATGCCTCTTTGGAAAGGGCTGCATCTCCCCTGTAATCGCCTTCGAGCGGCACGCGGATCGAACCCACGGTTTTCACGCTATGATTTTTTTAAATGTGGTGCGCGGCGGAGAAAATGCGCGTGTCGGACGTCATTTCGGCTTAATATCTCTTGTCTCCTTGAGAGTAGAAAGTCTTTTCATGGCTCTTTGGAAAGGGTTGCGTCTCCCCTGTAATCGCCTTCGCGCGGCACGCGGATCGGAACCATCGTTATCACGCTACGATTTTTTAATGCCGACAGGGACGGGCCGAAAGCGTGGCAGGTGGCGTTCGTTAGGGACAGTCATGGAGGTGATGCGCACCGAGCTGCAGGCCGTTTGGACCTGGCCCAGCCTAGATGTGAGTATTCAAAGTCAGCACGTTTGTTTCAAAGTTCTCCACCAATTCGTTGTAATTGCGTGTGTGTGCGTGAACACCAGGTTTGTGGAGGAGTTCGTCCCTGGACGGTACAAGGGGAGACAGTGTGTGGCCTGGCTGCGTGAGGTTGCAGTTTGCTGGGCATGAGAGATTGGCATGTGGTGCCCTGGAGGTGTGGTTGTTCCAGGACGGGCAAGGTGGCGTAGTGTGGCTGGGTGACGGTGCGCTTCACTGGGGATGTGGTTGTGAGTTGCAGGTCCATTCCTTTGAATGACAGAAAGGATCTGATTTGTTTCCAGGTTTAAACGTACTTTGCTGGGTATGACTGTGACCTCTTGGGCCAGGAAGTCTGTTTCTAGTTTTATTTAAACGGTCAAACTGCGTGAAGTGTGCCCAGGCCCAGAGCTACTTTGCTGGGCATGACTGTGTGACCTCTTGGGCCTGGAAGTCTGGTTGTAGTATGATTTTAAAGGGTCAAATGGTCTCCATTGTGTGTCCAGGTTTAAGGCTACTTTGCTGGGCATGTGATTTGGACCCATCGGGTACGGAAGCCTTTCCGTCACGTGCTCGTTTTCCACGCCTTCAGCGCAGGTAGCCTGCGAATTTAAAACCGACGTGCATTTTATTCTTTTCCCCTTTTATCCTTTCATATCTCTCCGCTACCTTGGAGAAGAGAGACGCACGCGGGTAAATAAAATGTAAATATCTGTACATATCTGTATAATATCTAAATAAAAGGAAGAAGTGGTTGTATAGTGTAGTCGTTTGATTATAAATAATCTCATAATAATTTTATCCTCAAATTCTTATACATTTATACATGTTTATCTCTCTCTCTCTGTGTGTGTGTGTGTGTGTGTGTGTGTGTGTGTGTGTGTGTGTGTGTGTGTGTGGTTCTGTGTCACTAGTGGGGCCTGTGGTCCGATTGGAGTGTTTGCGGTGTGAGAAGGAGGAGTTGGAGAACAGTTTGTTGGAGCAGCTGAAGGAGTTGAGGTTGCAGAAGCAGAAGGAGCTGCAGGTTCTTCAGGAGATGCTGAAACACAAGCAGCAGGAGGAGACAGAGCTCCTGCAGAAACAGCAGGAGGAGGAGGAGCATAACAGGTCCATCAAGAGTAAGTACTATGGAAATGCAATAATACTAACATAACTAATAATGAATGTTAGCCTTTAGGCTCCAATAAAAGTGACACTAATATATGTATAGTACTATATATATTATATTTTATATATTCAGTAGTAATTATGTAGTATATACAATCTGTGTTATATCCAGCAGTAATGATACTTGCTCTGGCAGATATGAAAATGGCCTGTGAACAGGAGAAGAAATCTCTGGAGGAAGAACTTGAGAAGCTCAAACTGTCACTGCAGGTAGAGATCCCTTATAGTGTCAGTACACATCCACCAGTACCACCACATCTCACTTATAACGTCAGTACACATTCAGTACACATGCCCACCTTTCCATTGTACTGGCTGTAGTGATGATTCGTGTCTGTGTTATACCAGCCCATAGAGGAGGACATTGAGTCTGAAAGTGGCGCTGGAGATGAAGAACCAGGAGATCAAAGATCAGCACGATCTTTTGGTCAAACTATATACTCTGTATGTATACTATATCGAACCCACGGTTTTCACGCTTCGATTTTTTTAAATGTGGTGAGCTGCGGAGAAAAGACGCGCGTCGGACGTCATTGCGGCTTAATATCTCTTGTCTCCTTGGGAGTAGGAAGTCTGTTCATGGCTCTTTGGAAAGGGCTGCATCTCCCCTGTAATCGCCTTCGAGCGGCACGCGGATCGAACCCACGGTTTTCACGCTACGATTTTTTTTAAATGTGTTGCGCGGCGGAGAAAAGACGCGCGCCGGACGTATTTGCGGCTTGATATCTCTTGTCTCATTGGGAGTAGAAAGTCTGTTCATGGCTCTTTGGAAAGGGCTGCATCTCCCCTGTAATCGCCTTCGAGCGGCACGCGGATCGAACCCACGGTTTTCACGCTATGATTTTTTTTAAATGTGGTGCGCGGCGGAGAAAATGCGCGTGTCGGACGTCATTTCGGCTTAATATCTCTTGTCTCCTTGAGAGTAGAAAGTCTTTTCATGGCTCTTTGGAAAGGGTTGCGTCTCCCCTGTAATCGCCTTTAAGCGGCACGCGGATCGGACCCACCGTTCTTACGATACGATTTTTTAAATGTGGTGCGCGGCGTAGAAAAGACGCTCGTAAGACGTATTTGCGGCTTAATATCTTTGGGCTCCTTGGGAGTAGGAAGTCTTTTCATGGCTCTTTGGAAAGGGCTGCATCTCCCCTGTAATCGCCTTCGAGCGGCACGCGGATCGAACCCACGGTTTTCACGCTATGATTTTTTTAAATTTGGTGCGCGGCGGAGAAAATGCGCGCGTCGGACGTCATTGCGGCTTAATATCTCTTGTCTCATTGGGAGTAGAAAGTCTGTTCATGGCTCTTTGGAAAGGGCTGCATCTCCCCTATAATCGCCTTCGAGCGGCACTCGGATCGAACCCACGGTTTTCACGCTATGATTTTTTTAAATGTGGTGCGCGGCGCAATAAATGCGCGCGTCGGACGTCATTGCGGCTTAATATCTCTTGTCTCCTTGGGAATAGAAAGTCTGTTCATGGCTCTTAGGAAAGGGCTGCATCTCCACTGTAATCGCCTTCGAGCGGCACGCGGATCGGAACCATCGTTATCACGCTACGATTTTTTAATGCCTCTAGGGACGGGCCGAAAGCGTGGCAGGTGGCGTTCGTTAGGGACAGTCATGGAGGTGATGCGCACCGAGTTGCAGGCCATTTGGACCTGGCCCGGCCTAGATGTGAGCGTTCAAATTCAGCGCGTTTGTTTAAACTTTCTCCTCCAATTCGTTGCAATTGTACAAGCGTTTCTCGCTCATCCGACTGGAGCGTAACGCTTTATATGTTAATATTTCTGGTCTCCTTGGGAGTAGAAAGTCTGTTCATGGCTCTTTGGAAAGGGCTGCATCTCCCCTGTAATCGCCTTTAAGCGGCACGCGGATCGAACCCACGGTTTTCACGATATGATTTTTTAAAATGTGTTGCGCGGCGGAGAAAATGCGCGCGTCGGACGTCATTTCGGCTTAATATCTCTTGTCTCCTTGGGAGTAGAAAGTCTTTTCATGGCTCTTTGGAAAGGGCTGCATTTCCCTTGTAATCGCCTTTAAGCGGCACGCGGATCGGACCCACCGTTCTCACACTAAGATTTTTTAAATGTGGTGCGCGGCGTAGAAAAGTCGCGCGTAGGACGTATTTGCGGCTTAATATCTTTGGGCTCCTTGGGAGTAGAAAGTCTGTTCATGGCTCTTTGGAAAGGGCTGCATCTCCCCTGTAATCGCCTTCGCGCGGCACGCGGATCGGAACCATCGTTATCACGCTACGATTTTTTAATGCCGACAGGGACGGGCCGAAAGCGTGGCAGGTGGCGTTCGTTAGGGACAGTCATGGAGGTGATGCGCGCCGAGTTGCAGGCCATTTGGACCTGGCCCGGCCTAGATGTGAGCGTTCAAAGTCAGCGCGTTTGTTTAAACTTTCTCCTCCAATTCGTTGCAATTGTACAAGCGTTTCTCGCTCATCCGACTGGAGCGTAACGCTTTATCTGTTAATATCTCTGGTCTCCTTGGGAGTAGAAAGTCTATTCATGGCTCTTTGGAAAGGGATGCATCTCCCCTGTAATCGCCTTTAAGCGGCACGCGGATCGGACCCACCGTTCTCACGCTACGATTTTTTAAACGTGGTGCGCGTCGGAGAAAATGCGCGCGTCGGACGTCATTGCGGCTTAATATCTATTGTCTCCTTGGGAGTAGAAAGTCTGTTCATGGCTCTTTGGAAAGGGTTGCATCTCCCTTGTAATCGCCTTCGAGCGGCACGCGGATCGAACCCACGGTTTTCACGCTATGATTTTTTTTAAATGTGTTGCGCGTCGGAGAAAATGCGCGCGTCGGACGTCATTGCGGCTTAATATCTCTTGTCTCCTTGGGAGTAGAAAGTCTTTTCATGGCTCTTTGGAAAGGTTTGCATCTCCCCTGTAATCGCCTTTAAGCGGCACGCGGATCGGACCCACCGTTCTTACGCTACGATTTTTTAAATGTGTTGCGCGGCGGAGAAAAGACGCGCGCCGGACGTATTTGCGGCTTAATATCTCTTGTCTCCTTGGGAGTAGAAAGTCTTTTCATGGTTCTTTGGAAAGGGCTGCATCTCCCCTGTAATCGCCTTCGCGCGGCACGCGGATCGGAACCATCCTTATCACGCTACGATTTTTTAATGCCGACAGGGACGGGCCGAAAGCTTGGCAGGTGGCGTTCGTTAGGAAAAGTCATGGACGTGATGCGGACCGAGTTGCACGCCATTTGGAGTTGGCCCGGCCTAGATGTGAGCGTTCAAAGTCAGCGCGTTTGTTTAAACTTTCTCCTCCAATTCGTTGCAATTGTACAAGCCTTTCTCGTTCATCCGACTGGAGCGTAACGCTTTATATGTTAATATTTCTGGTCTCCTTGGGAGTAGAAAGTCTGTTCATGGCTCTTTTGAAAGGGATGCATCTCCCCTGTAATCGCCTTCGAGCGGCACGCGGATCGAACCCACGGTTTTCACGCTACGATTTTTTTTAAATGTGTTGCGCGGCAGAGAAAAGACGCGCGCCGGACGTATTTGCGGCTTAATATCTCTTGTCTCATTGGGTGTAGAAAGTCTGTTCATGGCTCTTTGGAAAGGGCTGCATCTCCCCTGTAATCGCCTTCGAGCGGCACGCGGATCGAACCCACGGTTTTCAAGCTATGATTTTTTTAAATGTGGTGCGCGGAGGAGGAAATGCTCGCGTCGGACGTCATTTCGGCTTAATATCTCTTGTCTCCTTGGGAGTAGAAAGTCTTTTCATGGCTCTTTGGAAAGGGCTGCATCTCCGCTGTAATCGCCTTCGAGCGGCACGCGGATCGAACCCACGGTTTTCACGCTATGATTTTTTTAAATGTGGTGAGCGGCGGAGAAAATGCGCGCGTCGGACGTCATTTCGGCTTAATATCTATTGTCTCCTTGGGAGTAGAAAGTCTTTTCATGGCTCTTTGGAAAGGTTTGCATCTCCCTTGTAATCGCCTTTAAGCGGCACGCGGATTGGACCCACCGTTCTTCCGATACGATTTTTTAAATGTGGTGCGCGGCGTAGAAAAGACGCGCGTAGGACGTATTTGCGGCTTAATATCTTTGGGCTCCTTGGGAGTAGGAAGTCTGTTCATGCCTCTTTGGAAAGGGCTGCATCTCCCCTGTAATCGCCTTCGAGCGGCACGCGGATCGAACCCACGGTTTTCACGCTACGATTTTTTTTAAATGTGTTGCGCGGCGGAGAAAAGACGCGCGCCGGACGTATTTGCAGCTTAATATCTCTTGTCTCATTGGGTGTAGAAAGTCTGTTCATGGCTCTTTGGAAAGGGCTGCATCTCCCCTGTAATCGCCTTCGAGCGGCACGCGGATCGAACCCACGGTTTTCACGCTATGATTTTTTTAAATGTGGTGCGCGGCGGAGGAAATGCGCGCGTCGGACGTCATTGCGGCTTAATATCTCTTGTCTCCTTGGGAGTAGAAAGTCTTTTCATGGCTCTTTGGAAAGGTTTGCATCTCCCCTGTAATCGCCTTTAAGCGGCACGCGGATCGGACCCACCGTTCTTACGCTACGATTTTTTAAATGTGGTGCGCGGCGTAGAAAAGACGCGCGTAGGACGTATTTGCGGCTTAATATCTTTGGGCTCCTTGGGAGTAGGAAGTCTGTTCATGCCTCTTTGGAAAGGGCTCCATCTCCCCTGTAATCGCCTTCGAGCGGCACGCGGATCGAACCCACGGTTTTCACGCTATGATTTTTTTAAATGTGCTGCGCGGCGGAGAAAATGCGCGTGTCGGACGTCATTGCGGCTTAATATCTCTTGTCTCCTTGGGAGTAGAAAGTCTTTTCATGGTTCTTTGGAAAGGGTTGCATCTCCCCTGTAATCGCCTTTAAGCGGCACGCGGATCGGACCCACCGTTCTCACGCTACGATTTTTTAAACGTGGTGCGCGTCGGAGAAAATGCGCGTAATATCTCTTGTCTCCTTGGGAGTAGAAAGTCTGTTCATGGCTCTTTGGAAAGGGCTGTATCTCCCCTGTAATCGCCTTTGAGCGGCACGCGCATCGGAACCATCGTTATCACGCTACGATTTTTTAATGCCGCCAGGGATAGGCCGAAAGCGTGGCAGGTGGCGTTCGTTAGGGACAGTCATGGAGGTGATGCACACCGAGTTGCACGCCATTTGGAGTTGGCCCGGCCTAGATGTGAGCGTTCAAAGTCAGCGCGTTTGTTTAAACTTTCTCCTCCAATTCGTTGCAATTGTACAAGCGTTTCTCGTTCATCCGACTGGAGCGTAACGCTTTATATGTTAATATTTCTGGTCTCCTTGGGAGTAGAAAGTCTGTTCATGGCTCTTTTGAAAGGGATGCATCTCCCCTGTAATCGCCTTCGAGCGGCACGCGGATCGAACCCACGTTTTTCACGCTACGATTTTTTTTAAATGTGTTGCGCGGCGGAGGAAATGCGCGCGTCGGACGTCATTTCGGCTTAATATCTCTTGTCTCCTTGGGAGTAGAAAGTCTTTTCATGGCTCTTTGGAAAGGGCTGCATCTCCGCTGTAATCGCCTTCGAGCGGCACGCGGATCGAACCCACGGTTTTCACGCTATGATTTTTTTAAATGTGGTGCGCGGCGGAGAAAATGCGCGCGTCGGACGTCATTTCGGCTTAATATCTATTGTCTCCTTGGGAGTAGAAAGTCTTTTCATGGCTCTTTGGAAAGGTTTGCATCTCCCTTATAATCGCCTTTAAGCGGCACGCGGATTGGACCCACCGTTCTTCCGATACGATTTTTTAAATGTGGTGCGCGGCGTAGAAAAGACGCGCGTAGGACGTATTTGCGGCTTAATATCTTTGGGCTCCTTGGGAGTAGGAAGTCTGTTCATGCCTCTTTGGAAAGGGCTGCATCTCCCCTGTAATCGCCTTCGAGCGGCACGCGGATCGAACCCACGGTTTTAACGCTATGATTTTTTTAAATGTGGTGCGCGGCGGAGGAAATGCGCGCGTCGGACGTCATTGCGGCTTAATATCTCTTGTCTCCTTGGGAGTAGGAAGTCTGTTCATGGCTCTTTGGAAAGGGTTGCATCTCCCCTGTAATCGCCTTTAAGCGGCACGCGGATCGGACCCACCGTTCTTACGCTACGATTTTTTAAATGTGGTGCGCGGCGTAGAAAAGACGCGCGTAGGACGTATTTGCGGCTTAATATCTTTGGGCTCCTTGTGAGTA
The DNA here is from genome assembly GCF_041902795.1 of Electrophorus electricus. Classification (NCBI taxonomy): domain Eukaryota; kingdom Metazoa; phylum Chordata; class Actinopteri; order Gymnotiformes; family Gymnotidae; genus Electrophorus; species Electrophorus electricus. Next base: position 190,449 of record NW_027658410.1, read on the forward strand.
GGAAGTCTGTTCATGCCTCTTTGGAAAGGGCTGCATCTCCCCTGTAATCGCCTTCGAGCGGCACGCGGATCGAACCCACGGTTTTCACGCTATGATTTTTTTAAATGTGGTGCGCGGCGGAGAAAATGCGCGTGTCGGACGTCATTTCGGCTTAATATCTCTTGTCTCCTTGAGAATAGAAAGTCTTTTCATGGCTCTTTGGAAAGGGTTGCGTCTCCCCTGTAATCGCCTTCGCGCGGCACGCGGATCGGAACCATCGTTATCACGCTACGATTTTTTAATGCCGACAGGGACGGGCCGAAAGCGTGGCAGGTGGCGTTCGTTAGGGACAGTCATGGAGGTGATGCGCGCCGAGTTGCAGGCCATTTGGACCTGGCCCGGCCTAGATGTGAGCGTTCAAAGTCAGCGCGTTTGTTTAAACTTTCTCCTCCAATTCGTTGCAATTGTACAAGCGTTTCTCGCTCATCCGACTGGAGCGTAACGCTTTTTCTGTTAATATCTCTGGTCTCCTTGGGAGTAGAAAGTCTGTTCATGGCTCTTTGGAAAGGGCTGCATCTCCCCTGTAATCGCCTTTAAGCGGCACGCGGATCGGACCCACCGTTCTCACGCTACGATTTTTTAAATGTGGTGCGCGGCGCAATAAATGCGCGCGTCGGACGTCATTGCGGCTTAATATCTCTTGTCTCGTTGGGAGTAGGAAGTCTGTTCATGGCTCTTTGGAAAGGGCTGCATCTCCCCTGTAATCGCCTTCGAGCGGCACGCGGATCAAACCCACGGTTTTCACGCTATGATTTTTTAAAATGTGTTGCGCGGCGGAGAAAATGCGCGCGTCGGACGTGATTTCGGCTTAATATCTCTTGTCTCCTTGGGAGTAGAAATTCTTTTCATGGCTCTTTGGAAAGGGCTGCATTTCCCTTGTAATCGCCTTTAAGCGGCACGCGGATCGGACCCACCGTTCTCACGCTAAGATTTTTTAAATGTGGTGCGCGGCGGAGAAAATGCGCGCGTCGGACATCATTGCGGCTTAATATCTCTTGTCTCCTTGGGAGTAGGAAGTCTGTTCATGGCTCTTTGGAAAGGGTTGCATCTCCCCTGTAATCGCCTTTAAGCGGCACGCGGATCGGACCCACCGTTCTTACGCTACGATTTTTTAAATGTGGTGCGCGGCGTAGAAAAGACGCGCGTAGGACGTATTTGCGGCTTAATATCTTTGGGCTCCTTGGGAGTAGGAAGTCTGTTCATGCCTCTTTGGAAAGGGCTGCATCTCCCCTGTAATCGCCTTCGAGCGGCACGCGGATCGAACCCACGGTTTTCACGCTATGATTTTTTTAAATGTGGTGCGCGGCGGAGAAAATGCGCGTGTCGGACGTCATTTCGGCTTAATATCTCTTGTCTCCTTGAGAGTAGAAAGTCTTTTCATGGCTCTTTGGAAAGGGTTGCGTCTCCCCTGTAATCGCCTTCGCGCGGCACGCGGATCGGAACCATCGTTATCACGCTACGATTTTTTAATGCCGACAGGGACGGGCCGAAAGCGTGGCAGGTGGCGTTCGTTAGGGACAGTCATGGAGGTGATGCGCACCGAGCTGCAGGCCGTTTGGACCTGGCCCAGCCTAGATGTGAGTATTCAAAGTCAGCACGTTTGTTTCAAAGTTCTCCACCAATTCGTTGTAATTGCGTGTGTGTGCGTGAACACCAGGTTTGTGGAGGAGTTCGTCCCTGGACGGTACAAGGGGAGACAGTGTGTGGCCTGGCTGCGTGAGGTTGCAGTTTGCTGGGCATGAGAGATTGGCATGTGGTGCCCTGGAGGTGTGGTTGTTCCAGGACGGGCAAGGTGGCGTAGTGTGGCTGGGTGACGGTGCGCTTCACTGGGGATGTGGTTGTGAGTTGCAGGCCCATTCCTTTGAATGACAGAAAGGATCTGATTTGTTTCCAGGTTTAAACGTACTTTGCTGGGTATGACTGTGACCTCTTGGGCCAGGAAGTCTGTTTCTAGTTTTATTTAAACGGTCAAACTGCGTGAAGTGTGCCCAGGCCCAGAGCTACTTTGCTGGGCATGACTGTGTGACCTCTTGGGCCTGGAAGTCTGGTTGTAGTATGATTTTAAAGGGTCAAATGGTCTCCATTGTGTGTCCAGGTTTAAGGCTACTTTGCTGGGCATGTGATTTGGACCCATCGGGTACGGAAGCCTTTCCGTCACGTGCTCGTTTTCCACGCCTTCAGCGCAGGTAGCCTGCGAATTTAAAACCGACGTGCATTTTATTCTTTTCCCCTTTTATCCTTTCATATCTCTCCGCTACCTTGGAGAAGAGAGACGCACGCGGGTAAATAAAATGTAAATATCTGTACATATCTGTATAATATCTAAATAAAAGGAAGAAGTGGTTGTATAGTGTAGTCGTTTGATTATAAATAATCTCATAATAATTTTATCCTCAAATTCTTATACATTTATACATGTTTATCTCTCTCTCTGTGTGTGTGTGTGTGTGTGTGTGTGTGTGTGTGTGTGGTTCTGTGTCACTAGTGGGGCCTGTGGTCCGATTGGAGTGTTTGCGGTGTGAGAAGGAGGAGTTGGAGAACAGTTTGTTGGAGCAGCTGAAGGAGTTGAGGTTGCAGAAGCAGAAGGAGCTGCAGGTTCTTCAGGAGATGCTGAAACACAAGCAGCAGGAGGAGACAGAGCTCCTGCAGAAACAGCAGGAGGAGGAGGAGCATAACAGGTCCATCAAGAGTAAGTACTATGGAAATGCAATAATACTAACATAACTAATAATGAATGTTAGCCTTTAGGCTCCAATAAAAGTGACACTAATATATGTATAGTACTATATATATTATATTTTATATATTCAGTAGTAATTATGTAGTATATACAATCTGTGTTATATCCAGCAGTAATGATACTTGCTCTGGCAGATATGAAAATGGCCGGTGAACAGGAGAAGAAATCTCTGGAGGAAGAACTTGAGAAGCTCAAACTGTCACTGCAGGTAGAGATCCCTTATAGTGTCAGTACACATCCACCAGTACCACCACCTCTCACTTATAACGTCAGTACACATTCAGTACACATGCCCACCTTTCCATTGTACTGGCTGTAGTGATGATTCGTGTCTGTGTTATACCAGCCCATAGAGGAGGACATTGAGTCTGAAAGTGGCGCTGGAGATGAAGAACCAGGAGATCAAAGATCAGCACGATCTTTTGGTCAAACTATATACTCTGTATGTATACTATATCGAACCCACGGTTTTCACGCTTCGATTTTTTTAAATGTGGTGAGCTGCGGAGAAAAGACGCGCGTCGGACGTCATTGCGGCTTAATATCTCTTGTCTCCTTGGGAGTAGGAAGTCTGTTCATGGCTCTTTGGAAAGGGCTGCATCTCCCCTGTAATCGCCTTCGAGCGGCACGCGGATCGAACCCACGGTTTTCACGCTACGATTTTTTTTAAATGTGTTGCGCGGCGGAGAAAAGACGCGCGCCGGACGTATTTGCGGCTTGATATCTCTTGTCTCATTGGGAGTAGAAAGTCTGTTCATGGCTCTTTGGAAAGGGCTGCATCTCCCCTGTAATCGCCTTCGAGCGGCACGCGGATCGAACCCACGGTTTTCACGCTATGATTTTTTTTAAATGTGGTGCGCGGCGGAGAAAATGCGCGTGTCGGACGTCATTTCGGCTTAATATCTCTTGTCTCCTTGAGAGTAGAAAGTCTTTTCATGGCTCTTTGGAAAGGGTTGCGTCTCCCCTGTAATCGCCTTTAAGCGGCACGCGGATCGGACCCACCGTTCTTACGATACGATTTTTTAAATGTGGTGCGCGGCGTAGAAAAGACGCTCGTAAGACGTATTTGCGGCTTAATATCTTTGGGCTCCTTGGGAGTAGGAAGTGTTTTCATGGCTCTTTGGAAAGGGCTGCATCTCCCCTGTAATCGCCTTCGAGCGGCACGCGGATCGAACCCACGGTTTTCACGCTATGAATTTTTTAAATGTGGTGCGCGGCGGAGAAAATGCGCGCGTCGGATGTCATTGCGGCTTAATATCTCTTGTCTCCTTGGGAGTAGAAAGTCTGTTCATGGCTCTTTGGAAAGGGCTGCATCTCCCCTGTAATCGCCTTCGCGCGGCACGCGCATCGGAACCATAGTTATCACGCTACGATTTTTTAATGCCGCCAGGGACGGGCCGAAAGCGTGGCAGGTGGCGTTCGTTAGGGACCGTCATGGAGGTGATGCGCACCGAGTTGCAGGCCATTTGGACCTGGCCCGGCCTAGATGTGAGCGTTCAAAGTCAGCGCGTTTGTTTAAACTTTCTCCTCCAATTCGTTGCAATTGTACAAGCGTTTCTCGCTCATCCGACTGGAGCGTAACGCTTTATCTGTTAATATCTCTGGTCTCCTTGGGAGTAGAAAGTCTGTTCATGGCTCTTTGGAAAGGGATACATCTCCCCTGTAATCGCCTTTAAGCGGCACGCGGATCGGACCCACCGTTCTTACGCTACGATTTTTTAAATGTGGTGCGCGGCGTAGAAAAGACGCGCGTAGGACGTATTTGCGGCTTAATATCTTTGGGCTCCTTGGGAGTAGGAAGTCTGTTCATGGCTCTTTGGAAAGGGTTGCATCTCCCCTGTAATCGCCTTTAAGCGGCACGCGGATCGGACCCACCGTTCTTACGCTACGATTTTTTAAATGTGGTGCGCGGCGTAGAAAAGACGCGCGTAGGACGTATTTGCGGCTTAATATCTTTGGGCTCCTTGGGAGTAGGAAGTCTGTTCATGCCTCTTTGGAAAGGGCTGCATCTCCCCTGTAATCGCCTTCGAGCGGCACGCGGATCGAACCCACGGTTTTCACGCTATGATTTTTTTAAATGTGGTGCGCGGCGGAGAAAATGCGCGTGTCGGACGTCATTTCGGCTTAATATCTCTTGTCTCCTTGAGAATAGAAAGTCTTTTCATGGCTCTTTGGAAAGGGTTGCGTCTCCCCTGTAATCGCCTTCGCGCGGCACGCGGATCGGAACCATCGTTATCACGCTACGATTTTTTAATGCCGACAGGGACGGGCCGAAAGCGTGGCAGGTGGCGTTCGTTAGGGACAGTCATGGAGGTGATGCGCGCCGAGTTGCAGGCCATTTGGACCTGGCCCGGCCTAGATGTGAGCGTTCAAAGTCAGCGCGTTTGTTTAAACTTTCTCCTCCAATTCGTTGCAATTGTACAAGCGTTTCTCGCTCATCCGACTGGAGCGTAACGCTTTTTCTGTTAATATCTCTGGTCTCCTTGGGAGTAGAAAGTCTGTTCATGGCTCTTTGGAAAGGGCTGCATCTCCCCTGTAATCGCCTTTAAGCGGCACGCGGATCGGACCCACCGTTCTCACGCTACGATTTTTTAAATGTGGTGCGCGGCGCAATAAATGCGCGCGTCGGACGTCATTGCGGCTTAATATCTCTTGTCTCGTTGGGAGTAGGAAGTCTGTTCATGGCTCTTTGGAAAGGGCTGCATCTCCCCTGTAATCGCCTTCGAGCGGCACGCGGATCAAACCCACGGTTTTCACGCTATGATTTTTTAAAATGTGTTGCGCGGCGGAGAAAATGCGCGCGTCGGACGTCATTTCGGCTTAATATCTCTTGTCTCCTTGGGAGTAGAAATTCTTTTCATGGCTCTTTGGAAAGGGCTGCATTTCCCTTGTAATCGCCTTTAAGCGGCACGCGGATCGGACCCACCGTTCTCACGCTAAGATTTTTTAAATGTGGTGCGCGGCGGAGAAAATGCGCGCGTCGGACATCATTGCGGCTTAATATCTCTTGTCTCCTTGGGAGTAGGAAGTCTGTTCATGGCTCTTTGGAAAGGGTTGCATCTCCCCTGTAATCGCCTTTAAGCGGCACGCGGATCGGACCCACCGTTCTTACGCTACGATTTTTTAAATGTGGTGCGCGGCGTAGAAAAGACGCGCGTAGGACGTATTTGCGGCTTAATATCTTTGGGCTCCTTGGGAGTAGGAAGTCTGTTCATGCCTCTTTGGAAAGGGCTGCATCTCCCCTGTAATCGCCTTCGAGCGGCACGCGGATCGAACCCACGGTTTTCACGCTATGATTTTTTTAAATGTGGTGCGCGGCGGAGAAAATGCGCGTGTCGGACGTCATTTCGGCTTAATATCTCTTGTCTCCTTGAGAGTAGAAAGTCTTTTCATGGCTCTTTGGAAAGGGTTGCGTCTCCCCTGTAATCGCCTTCGCGCGGCACGCGGATCGGAACCATCGTTATCACGCTACGATTTTTTAATGCCGACAGGGACGGGCCGAAAGCGTGGCAGGTGGCGTTCGTTAGGGACAGTCATGGAGGTGATGCGCACCGAGCTGCAGGCCGTTTGGACCTGGCCCAGCCTAGATGTGAGTATTCAAAGTCAGCACGTTTGTTTCAAAGTTCTCCACCAATTCGTTGTAATTGCGTGTGTGTGCGTGAACACCAGGTTTGTGGAGGAGTTCGTCCCTGGACGGTACAAGGGGAGACAGTGTGTGGCCTGGCTGCGTGAGGTTGCAGTTTGCTGGGCATGAGAGATTGGCATGTGGTGCCCTGGAGGTGTGGTTGTTCCAGGACGGGCAAGGTGGCGTAGTGTGGCTGGGTGACGGTGCGCTTCACTGGGGATGTGGTTGTGAGTTGCAGGCCCATTCCTTTGAATGACAGAAAGGATCTGATTTGTTTCCAGGTTTAAACGTACTTTGCTGGGTATGACTGTGACCTCTTGGGCCAGGAAGTCTGTTTCTAGTTTTATTTAAACGGTCAAACTGCGTGAAGTGTGCCCAGGCCCAGAGCTACTTTGCTGGGCATGACTGTGTGACCTCTTGGGCCTGGAAGTCTGGTTGTAGTATGATTTTAAAGGGTCAAATGGTCTCCATTGTGTGTCCAGGTTTAAGGCTACTTTGCTGGGCATGTGATTTGGACCCATCGGGTACGGAAGCCTTTCCGTCACGTGCTCGTTTTCCACGCCTTCAGCGCAGGTAGCCTGCGAATTTAAAACCGACGTGCATTTTATTCTTTTCCCCTTTTATCCTTTCATATCTCTCCGCTACCTTGGAGAAGAGAGACGCACGCGGGTAAATAAAATGTAAATATCTGTACATATCTGTATAATATCTAAA